>NW_025110321.1:198393-426230 GCF_011392965.1 Frieseomelitta varia | reverse complement strand
AAAAGACAAAAAAAAAAAAAAGAAAAGAAAAAAAAGAAAAAAAAGAATATCACAACGCACTAATGCTGAGAACGCACGGAACACGCTAGTGCCCAGAAGAAAAGCTCGTAGCCGCGTTCTCTCGCGCTCGCACCGTACACCAGTTCACCTGACCAAATCCTCTTTTTTTTTTTTTTCCTTCCCTTCAACGTACATAATTGCGGGGTGTGGGTGTCGTCAGGAGGAGGGCGGGGTGTCGTGGATGCGTTTCTGTCTTCTTTATTGTTTTCTTTCTTTTTTTCTGTATTTCTTTTTCTTTTCTTTTTTCTTTTCTTTTCTTTTCTTTGCCGAGGAAGGAGAATTTACAACACCCTTACCTGTGACATCGTTGGTCATATTGTTGCCATTGCTGGCTGTGTATCCGTTGAGAACGCCCGCGATCGAGTCCGTACTTCCGGTGCTCTTCGCGGGCGACGTTGCGGCGCCTGATGACACCGATGAGGACGTCGACTCCCCGCTGAGGGAGATATTGCTGCGCATGTAATTTTTCGCGTTTGGGATGGTGGGTGGGGCATCGGGAGGGCCAAACAGGCGATTGTATGAATCATTACCGGGCTTGTTGCGCGGCGTTTCGTTGCTGTTGCTGTTGTTCGGCGTGTCGCCGAACAACGCCGAGCCCAGCTGAGACTGGTTGTGGTTCTTCACGCGGCGAGGGCTAGTCTCGTCGGGACCCGCGCCGAAAATATCACTGCTTCCGCCACCAGGGGGTTTCAACACCCTGAAACAAACGGAACGATTCCCATTTATTAGTTAGACTCATCGATCCGGTTCGGTGTTGTTACATTTTTATAATACTGTATCCTCCCTTCTTTTTTTAACTTTTTTAACTTTTTCAAGTAATTACCCATCTGCACGCATTTTTCAAATGGCGTACTTTTGGGAACGTCAAGCTTGTTTGTTGCACTGACACCAGCCTGCTTTGATAAACAAAAATATAACGAATGATTTTTTTCTTAGTTGGTCAATGAACACGGTAACGTACCATCTTTACCAAGTATTCGATAATCGAAAAATATACGAATGTGACAAAATTTTTGTAATTTTACAACAACTCGCCAATGCGACGGATTTCTTTTTTCGCAACTGCTTAAAAGACACTTTTGGACATTTTTGTCTAAACGAATGTACGTCTATTTATTTTAATTACCATCACTCATACGTAGGATAATTTCATACGCATTAAAGATCGACTGATCTAGTGTTAATCGTAATTTTTCTGAACATGGCTTCTTCTTCTTTTTTAACGCAGTTAGATGAAACTGTGATAATTTCGATCTTCAATCCTTTCTGTTGTATATTACATTCCTATCTATTATATATTATAATAGAAAGGATTTATATTATCTATTATGTATTATATATATACTCTACCAATTCTACCAACATCAACTACAGAATAGATCAAAATCTCAAAAAAAAAAAAAAAAAAAAAAAAAAAAAAAAAGAAAAAAAAAAATTAACTATGATTTGTATGTACCAACTTCTCTGTAGAGTAGTAGAGTCTAAGAACCTGTTAATTCTAACTGTCACTAAAATGAAATTAGGTGAAGAAAATACAATAAAATTACGCGGAGACCTCAATTTCTTTCAACGAGCAAGCGCCTACCACCCACCCCTCGATCCACGCCTCTTAATTGCGCGCAGTGCACGGCCCTTAGTCATACCGGCGAGTCGAGTCAGCCACTTCCGAGAAGCGAAAAGGGTTGAGAACTATTGTTCTTTAGCGGTTCTGCCGACAGGCGGACAACATTGGGCTCGGTCCCCACGGCGGAAGGACTCGATCCAATTTGCTCGATAAATCTGCGCTGATTTCTACGTAACGAGGGCCGCGCGTCTCTCGGCTTGATGCGTGGCACGCGCTTTGTCGCGTGCTGCTTGCTTGGAAAGAAAAAAAAAGGGGGACAGCGACGACCAGACAAAAAAGGCGAAGAGAGAAACTGATTGCGAGTGAGGGGTGGCGGACTCTACTTTGGTACGAGCAATTAAAAAGTGTGCAATCCTTTATTCTTTTTTCTTTTTTTTTTTTTTTTTTTTTTTTTTCCTACGAACGAGCTACGGGGGAGCAGCATAGTTTTGAGAAGGTTCCATTACGCCAAGGCTTCATTAGCGAAACAGTTCGATTAATGGAGGAGTCGTTCGTGCGTGACGATCCTTTATTTTCGTTTCTTCTCTGCTCGAATTTTTCGAAAGAGAGAAGGAAAGGGGGAGTGTCTGAATGGTTTCGAACGAGTTCATTTGAACGTGGCTAGACATCATTTGAATAAAATAATAATTTTACGATTATCTGAATGTTATTGAGCGACTTAAAGAATTGTCATTCAATCTTACGACGTTATTTAATTTATTTTGTATTACGCTTGTGTGTTATCATTTCACAGTACACCGTCTTTTATTTCACTCGATGTTACCTCGAGATAAAATTATTTTTAAAATACCTAGAAATAATTGGGTATGAGATCAAATAATACGTTAATTTATAGTACATTTCATTACATTATTATTTAACGATATCATCATCTTGTTTGACTCGATGTTATCTTAAATAACCTAAAAATAATCAGCATCGTTATTATTAAAATTATTTCTCAATCCTGTACGATCGATTCAGTCAGGATGAAGAATATCATCGTTGATTAGTGCTTCGATTGATGTCTTGATACGATAGCTGATATTAGCAACACAGTTTCCATCTGGATCATTCCGAGACTCTGTTCCAAGTGTTTACAAATGATGCTGTAGTAACGATGGATAGAGCATGATTATTTCTTGTTCAAACTGCGCGGAAGTTAATAATCGATTCTATTGATCTTTTTCTTCCTCCGAGAGAGGCTACTTTAAACAACGACTATTTATGTAACTCTTCGTCATGTACGAACAATGGAATTATTTTATGGCCAATGATTGTAACATTTCACTTGCAATTTTCTTCATGATCCAATTCCGTTCTTTCAAATTGTCATTTCTTCTTCTGTTTAAACTGCTGACTTGAATTTTATGAGATTATGCTTATAAAATTGTAGAGTAAATTGTTAAAATATTTATAGAAAATAATGATGAATTCTTCTTGTTTTATTTTCGTAAAATATAACATAATAGCTGTACCAGAAGATATATTTGCAGGTATCCTTCTTTCTTTACAAACTACAATGTAAAGTATTAAATTTGGGATCGTTAACAAATATATTATAAATTATAAATTTTTATAATCGAAAAGTATCACACTACAGGAAACTCGATATAATCGGGCTTCAATTAAATTGGAATTGCTATATATAACATATCATATAAATATGCAAATTATATATACATAATTATGTACAATAATTATAATTACATTATTAAATATTATACGCAAATAATTTTCCTCCTTTCCACTTCGAGAGAAGGCTTAATCTGTAAATCACGCGTGTCCGAGTCTCACAGTGACGTCACGTACGTGCGTTTATGCGAGCTGTCCCTTTTCGTTCAACGTCCTCAGCTCTCGATGCTGAAGAAACGACCATCGGCTGCGTACAATTACCGCTCGTTCCCCCGAGGCTTAACCGGTAATATGATTTATAAATTCGAGGACGCCACTCCTAAGTCATCCCCCCGTCTACACGTTCTCTGTCCAGCCCCCCCTCCCACCTCCTCCTTCTCTGGTAATAGATTTTCTAATTACATTCAATTAACATTCTTCTTGAGCGGCATTACGTCGTTCTATCGACCGTGTCGTATGCGCTTCCGTCGTATCGCCGAAGCAAGAAGTCGTTAAACTCGCGATCGATCGAATATCATCGTTCCACTCTAATTAAACGACGCAACGCCCGGCTTCCCCTCGCGAATCTTTCTATCCTCGTCGTTCATTAACCTCATGCGCCGGAATGACGAGAACTCTTTTGTGTCCCAAAACTGCAATATTTCCTCAGTTTATAAGTATATCGAAGTATAACCAAAACAAATAATAAATTTATTACTTCTCGATCATTTCTATCTAGTAGATATATATCACCGTACCGAGGAGTTCGAAAAGAAAGCGACGAATTATTGTATACTACGTTTGGTCACTCGTTATGGTCCGCAATCAGTTCTGCCCACTGAAAGGTGTTTGAACGCTCGTGGAAACTTTCTGACGAATATATTATATATATAACGTGTGTTACTATCACGATCATACGGTTTGAATCTAGAAAACACGTGTATAGAAAGAACGTTCGACGCGAGTATTTAAACAGTCACAATTACGTTTAAGATAGCTGTTCACTAGTGTGTACTAGTGAATTATTCGTAGAACAATATATACTTATATAATGTACTCGAAGGAACTTTTTTTCTGAATATACTTACGTGTGTTATGTGAAATATAATTTCGTAAATATTACTATTGGTCGAATTTGAAACAAATTCCACAATATATATGAAAGTTACAAAGCAAGATACAAGCATAGATTTAATAGAAAAATATTTAAACAGCCACTCATCAATAATATAATACAATATATAATATAATAATATAATAAAATATATACAAATGTAATAAAATAATATCAATTATATTAATGAACCTTGTATAACCATTAGTAAGCTTTGTGTAGTACAACATAATAAAATAACATCAGTTGTATTAACAATATTTAGCCTTAATATTCAGTTATTGTAACATTCACTTAAAATAATTGTACACTAGATACCAACGTTTTGCTAGACATACGTAAATAAATATCCCGTAACTTCTGCCTAGATTTTCAGACTGATTTCAAATTTCGTCAATAGAATCGTGAAGTCGATAGTTCTTTCTCATCGCAGTTTTACATAACACGGTACAGAGAGTGTTCAAATACTTTCGCGAGTTTTGCGTTGTACACAACATATGTACCTATCATAGGCGCGTATTTCATCGACTCGACGATAAATCAACGCTTCCTCGTTACGATGTCTCGGATAATTGAACGACCGACGCGGTTTGATGGAAACGCGTTCGTTACCTCGACGAGAATTCTCCGTTCCTCTCTCCTTCTCTCTCTCTGCTCATCGAACATACATAATCTCAACTACGCGCTCGTAAGACTCCGTTTACGCTCCGTTTAACGCCTTAAAACTCGCCACGAGGGATGCACCATTCCTCCAATTATCAAACCGATCTCTAATTAACCAATTAAACGTTATGGATTTCCTGGATGGTTGTAGGATCCATTCTGTTCTCCGTTCGTTGGAATTGACAATTTTATTACGTGCAAATAAAACTCCACTGAGCTTCAATTATAAAATAATTAAAAATGTAAAGTCTCGATTATAAAGTAATCATAAAAGAATTAAAAATATAAAATTTCGATTATAAAGTAATCATAGAAGAATTAAAAATATAAAATTTCGATTATAAAGTAATCATAGAAGAATTAAAAATATAAAATTTCGATTATAAAGTAATCATAGAAGAATTAAAAATATAAAATTTCGATTATAAAGTAATCATAGAAGAATTAAAAATATAAAATTTCGATTATAAAGTAATCATAGAAGAATTAAAAATATAAAATTTCGATTATAAAGTAATCATAGAAGAATTAAAAATATAAAATTTCGATTATAAAATAAAATAAAAATATAATTATATAATAATTATATAATAATTATAATAATTATGTAATAATTATAATTATAAAATAACTAAAAATATCGATCTTCCCAAATTTATCGTTCTTTATCACTTTTTCGTCAGACATAAAATGAACTCGCGTATTTAGAAAACGTCCACGACGATCCTCCTCTATTTGATGAGATGTTGCGTCCAATAATCGAAGTAATGTCTCGACAATTCTACGAAAGGAAGACACGCGTCTACGAGAGACGAGAGAGAGAAAGAGAGAGAGAGAAAGCAAACAAATAAAGAGGATAATCAATCGGTCGTAGGATGCAAGGCATCCTTGGAGGGGACGACAGGATGGGCGCGCCAGGGAAATATGTTGGATGACGTACAGAGGCCGACGCCTCTGCGTCTTCTTTTCGACGCCGGTTCGAACGATCCGCCAAATGAAACGATCGTCAACTTAACAAGACCGTCAACCAGTTTCATCGGTTGTCGATGCATCATCGATCGACGCTCGACCAATGGACAGAGAGACGTGCTACAGCGCTGTTAAATCGGTTAATGTTATTTCATCTTACGTGTCGTTGTATTTAATGGGAAGGAGTAAAGACCGACAACGAAGAAGAAGAAGAAGAAGAAGAAGAAGAAGAAGAAGAAGATTAAACGCTGTTTATGGGTCTCTCATCCCAGTTTAGATAATATAAGACGCACGATCCTTGATCGAACGATGGTAATTATCGATGAGAAACGAGCGTGGAGAGGAAGTCCTTTTTCAGCTTGGCATTACCGAATCTGTCAAAGTGACGCCTCGCAGGCCTTCTTTGCAATCAGAGGAAATACGCGAGCGTATTTTTAGGTGAAATCGAGGTCCCTGTGAGGAGGGGGGAGGAGAAGATAGACGTTTTGTTTTTAATAATCAGAATCCATTCACCGGAGTGTGAAATTTGTACAAAAGAAAAAATTGTACAGTGTTTGTAAGAATAAAAAGAAATGAAGAGCACGAGCTTTTTTTTGGTACATTCATGGGAAAATGACGAAAATCTAAAACTGTGATGTCCAGATATTACTTAAATATAAACATTTCTTTCCCCCACTTTCGAGTCATTGAATTCAATGTAAAATCTGACTTACGAATCGGAATTCATTGTTAAAATTCGAGGACTATTTTTCTGCTCGCGTCACAATATTCGATCATGCGATTAAAAAGTGGATGAAGATATAATAATTTATTGTTGAAATTCAAGGGTCATTTCATCTTTATATGTTGAATATCACAAAGTCCAATTGTGCGATTGACAAGATGAAACTATGGACTTTCTTCATCTTTATAACACGTGTGTCACAGAATTCAATTTAGAGATTGATAAATGATTCGATACGTCAAAGGATTGATATATCCAAGAATTAATACCATCGAGATTCAACGATCGTTTGGATCTTTTTCCGCAGACTTTCTCGCGGAAGTCTGCGCTGCACTATCTCGAGGCGCTTCCGGTAACAACACATTAGTTACCTACTGCGAGGATTTTACTTGACTTTCCGTTTGCACCGTGTGGGTTGTTGTTGACCCCGCCGGTTGCTGAACTCACCGTATGTATATACGTTGCCTATATGCAACACCTATCATCTACATAATATTTAGAATAGTTGTAAGAAATGAACGTTCTGCATTTTCTAATATCTGTAACACTTATGAATTTCTATCCTATCCTCTAAGAAACATTAAATGTCAAAGCCATGAGTGATTGTTGGCGAAAAATTAAATAAAACATATCGTCAGACTGGTTCGCGGACCATAACGAGTGACCGAATGAGTGTACAACATATTCGTTGCTCGTTTTTTCTTTTGAACTCGTCGGTACGATACCACTGGATAGAAATTATTAAGAAGCAATAAATTTATCATTTGCTTTACCCGGGTGACATTCGAATATACTTAAAACTGAGAAAAATGTTGCAATTTGAGACAAAAAATTCTCTCTTTTTGGAAGTATCTTTGTATCATAATTTATTCGAAATTAATTTCCAATTTTCCTAGAAAATTTTTCAAGGCCACATTCCGCTGAAACGACATTCTAATGAATTTTCTCTGCCACTGGCAACTGATTTTCAATATTTCTCGTGCCAATAATCTTGACAAGAGGCAACGTGTCTCGAAAGATTTTACGACATCGATTGAAAGGAAGAAAGAGAGAGAGAAAAAAAAAACGATTCATTCCTCCAGTTTCACCGTAAAATCCTCCTCGTCGCGTTTAGCAAAGTTTATATAGAAATTCCCGAGGAAACTGCGTGAAAAGTGGACCAGGACGCTTTCGAAAATAATAATCATCTGCTACAATGACTCGGCATGTTCGCGAACTATGTTAATGCTTGGCGAACATTATTAAAGAGGAAATGTGATCTACTCTCATCAAAATGTCTCTCTCTTTCTCTCTTTCTCTCTCTCTAACAACAGAAGCAGGTTGTAAAGCTTCACCGCCATCAGGATCCGGAACAATAAATCGATTAAGCGACCGTTCTCTTGATTCGAGCAATTTTCTTCAATGTACACTGCCAGCACGAATCAATACCTAATGTTACGTACTTTCTGCAATAGCCGCATGTAATTTGCGAAAACGATTTAAGATTGAGAATCATTTTATTAATTTTGTTAAGAAGAATGAATCTTCTAATTCGACTTTCGCAATCGAAGAAATGTAGTCGAAGATTTAAATCTGAAGAGATAAAAAAGTTTGTAAATTGAGAAATTGGAAATTTTAGTAAAACTAAAAATTAGGCAACAAAATAATTCCACAAGAGTTGACAATAATAAATTATTACTTTTGTCATTAAATATTCAACCTTCAATTGTTTGACATTTTCAATTTACTTACACCTTCTTCTAAACAAAGGTGAAAAATTTATTATCATTATCACTATCTTAGAACATGATGACTAACATCTGAGATCCATCAAATGTCCAAAACTTCCCTTTCTCTGCTTCAAATACCCAAAATCTACCTTTAACCTCTTGCGCCTGGCAACCGGTTCACGGACCATAACGAGTGACCAAACCATATACAATAATTCGTCGCGTTTTTTTTTTTTGACCTCGTCGGTCATATCACTGGATAGAAATTACTAAAGAAGCTAAAAATTTATTATTTGTTGTTGCCTGGGTTATATTTAAATATAATATACTTAAAACTGAGAAAAGTATATTATATTTAAATATATTAAGTATATTAAATATATTAAATATATTAAGTATATTAAGTATATTAAATATATTAAGTATATTAAGTATATTAGTTTTAACTATATTAAGTATATTAATATTTATAACATAAACTTTGAACTGAGAAAAGTTTGAAGTGCACTAAGTACATTAATATTTAAAACTTTAAACTGAGAAAAGTTTTAAGTATATCAAGCATATTAATATTTCATATTGCAACTTTGAGATAGAAAATTCTCGACGTGCGTGTCATTCCAGCGTAAGAGATTGAAATTCTACGAACATACGAATACTGTGACTGTCTATATGACAATTACCAAAAAAAAAAAAAAAAAAAAAAAACAAATATTCCAGATCTGTTCATTTATTTGTAAATATTACGAACGTGTAGATAATCTCTCTGCCGAGTAGATGAAAGTGGACAAAAGTATACTATGCTTGATTTGTTCTCCTTGAAACCAGCCATTTTGGTACCTGCACGATCGATGCATGGATCGTGGGACGAATCGGCGAGATAGACAAAGTGAATGAGAACGAAATCGACGGAACGGTGTCCCGATGTTGAACAGGGATCGTTCATCATCCTGCTAAACGTCTCACGTACGACGTAATCAGAGGAATCTAGAAAATGGGACGCGCGAGGGCCATCATCTATTCTGCGAGTGGTAAAGTCGGACGAGCCGGAATTAAAGCTCGCGGGAATATGTGTGTAATATTCAACGTGACACGAAATCGGGCTGCGTGGGTAAGAGAGTGCTTTGTCCTAGAAATAATTCTTCTATTAACACGTCTCCCCCCGAGAACGATCTTGATAACCTGGCTTTAATACTGGAATAACCAGCCACGAATGTTAAATACGTGCTTAGTTGTAAGTTTCGACTCACAGTTTTTTATTAGTACGGTTGCGCTGCAGTTTGATCCAGAATTTTTTTGTTTGCGACAAACTAACTTCAACCTTGTTAAATATATTACAAATATGTGTATTATAAGTTCAGTATGTTGCGTGTATTATATTTTTACGTTATGTAAAATAACTGACCTCGACTAACATTAAAATGTTAAATATAATTTATATCGGAGTTATTTATACAAGTTCGACGTTGTATGTATCACATTGTGAGTTTTATTTTTTGAATTATTGTTTATTTCTTGTTCGTGTTAGACTATATAAAAATAACCAACCTCGAACTTTAAAATAACGTTAAACATATTTTATATTGTGCTTGTAAATTTAATGCTGCTTGAATTACGTTGCTGTTTTATTTTATAATTGTTACGTCATTGTTAGATTATGCTATAATTATATTTCTACAAAATTTATTTATAATTATATGTCTAAAACGTTTATAAATCTGTAAATTGAATTACGCTAAATATATCAAGTCTCGCGATATTTAAATTTATAAACGGAATGAAAATATTATAAATATTATAAATATTATAAATAATATAAATATTATAAATAATATTATAAATATTATAAATATTATAAATAATATTATAAATATTATATTATAAATAATATTATAAATTTAAATTTGTAAACGACATTGAAGCGTTCCTAATTGTAAGAGAATATCATTCTACGTTGGATTCTTCGATACCCTAATCGTATTTGCCAAATTGAAAATTGTTAAGTAACATTTCCTTTTCTTTTCCAACCAAATTGATGACTCGCATACCTGCCGAAGAATTATTCACGAAAGGACATCGATCGCGACGTCTCTCTTTGACGAATAAAATCTTAATAGCCGATATTATCCTGGTAATGCAAAAGAGGCTCATCAAACATTGAAAGAATCGAAGAAGAACAGTCGAACGTCGAACTCGTCGAAATGTATATACTCTGTGCTCGGCTCAGCGGCTGGCACGAGGGGATTTATTCCGGTGGCAATAACGAGGAAAAAGCAAAAGGAAGTATCGGTGCCATCTAGCGCGACGTCACCTTTGGCATTCGACGTCCTCTTGTCACGGTATATCCGGCTGCGTCCCGGCGAGATCACCAAATAAAACCATTTAATCAACGATCTGGATCGATCGAACCTGACGAGCACGCGACGTTGTCATTTTTCTCTCTCTCTCTCTCTCTCGAGAGAGAGAGAGAGAAAGGAGGGAATAAATTCACCGACGAATAATAAGGGTGAAGGTTGGTTTCTAGGTCAAATTAATGTTAATATTTTTGAGAAATTTAGATGTTTACAGAAAGCACTGTACTTTGAATATTTTAAATATTTCCTTCTTGGATATTTTTCTTCACGTGTTCTTGGACAACTTGAACATTTTCTAGATATAAAACGTATAAAAATCCGCAGTCTGCTCGTCGGAGTATGCGTTACTCTCCTTCTTAGTGTTCCGATCGAAATTACCGCGAAGAAAAATACCAGGCGTACCATGATCCTCCATTTTCGAGGCACGACATTATCGCAGGCCATTACTCTGCTTCTACAGATTGAACATCGAGCTTCGATTTCATCCATTACTCGCAACATCATCCCTTATCGCCGTTTCTGGCACAACGGATGGCAAGGTAACGGTACTTTTTCGAGAATTGCAGAAAAATTCCAGCAATTCTAAGAACATAAATTGAGAAATTTTTCTCTGGGACTGGATCCACCATCATTTTGATCACTGAAGATCATTTCCCCTTTACAGGAATCAATCGGTACTCAGTTGTAACGATTTTTCGTTTCTCTCGACACTTTAACGAACATTAAAAATTATGGTTCAACGACGAAAATTCAAGAAACATTAATATTTCGTTCGAAGTTGAACGAAATGAGAGAAAAATCGTACAGAAAGTTTCAAGAAGATTCCAATCATCAAGATGGTGAATTCATGGTGGTTTTCTTGCCAAGAAGGAAACCTTTTACGCATATAGTTTGATAATTATTGTTAACTGTTAAAGTAGACACGTGTAAATTACATTCAAGTATATTATACATAACGATATTAATTTCTTAACTAATAATTTGCGCTTGTATCCTTCCTATGATACTTCATCGTGTCTTTTATTTTTATTATGATTTAAATCTGTTGCAAATGGTGGATTTAATCACTTGTACCGATATTCTAACATAAAAATTATAAATGATAATTATAAATTAAATATTAATTATGCAAAATTTAATTATAAATTATAATTATAATTAATAATATTATTTAATATTATTATTTCAATATACTTAATATACTTTCAATACCTTCAATACACTTTTCATTTTAATATTATTATTTCAATGTACTTAATAATAATAATAATATAAATTTATAATAATTATAATTATTATGAATTATATATATATATATATATATATATATATATATATTTCATTATAAATTAAATTTATACTTAAATTTCAAAATAAATTACTAAATTTAAGTTGACTCATTTCTAAAATTTTGAAACAAATTTAATTACAAACTACAATTATAATTATCAATTAAATATTATCTATCGTTCGACAAAAGTAAAGAGCAATTAAATACCACGAGCAAAATTACGAAATTAACGAAATTCACCAAGATGGTAGAATTGCCCAATCTCTGTTGGTCGAGAGTATTACTCGCGGTATTCGTGCTTCTCCACGGAGGAAGTTGCAACAACGACCGTTCCAAAAGTCAAAAGTTTCGCCGATCGTAGGAAACGACTCGATGGCTCGGAAAACGACTGGCGCGAAGACAATTGGGAAAAGGAATCGGCAACGCGGAAGATAAGATTGGGAGGCTGCGGCGGAGAGATTCTCGCGCGCGTAAATGGACCCCCGCGTTTCCGTGGGTGCAGCGGGCAATAAAGAGTCACGCTCGAGCACTCGTCTTGACTTGGCTGCTGCTGGCAACTCTGTGTGAGGTCCCGGAACATCGAGGATGTCGATAACAAGGAGCGGCATTGTGGCCAATCTTTATCGCGTTTCTGACAATGGTCATTGTTCCGGCGTTTAATTACCCCAGGGCCTTGCCCCACGGCTCGCGGATTACTTCCTCGATTTCACGTTTCGCTAAATATTTGCACCGCGGTGAAACTCCCTCTCCCGCGGTTTTGGAAACAGATTGGACGCGTCGATACGGCACGGGAGATAGAATAAATACAGTTCGGTTGGAGATAAGACAATAAAAAGATTTTTTTCTTTTTTTTTTTTGAGAGTTTAAATTATTGATCACTTGGAAATAGACTTTATAAAAGTTGTAACACTCTTCGTGTCTAACAATTGAATCTTTATCTAAAATATTTAAATAAATAAATATATATATATAAATATAAATAAATATATAAATATTTTTAATTAAATATTATAATTTTATATATATATATAATATATATATTTTTATTATATTTATTATATTTAGATTTTTATATTTTATATAATAAATATATATATTTTATTATATTTATATTTTTATTATATATATATATTTATTTTATTAAAAGTATATATAATAATATATATACTTTTTAATTAAATATTATAATTTTATATATATATAATATATATAAATAAATAAATATCTATATAACAATATAATAAAAATTTTCTTCATCATCTCGATTTAGACAATTTCTTCAGAAACAGAAAGAAATTTTGGAGGACAAGTGCAAGCCTGAGTTTCCAAAAGAGTTTACAAAAATCGATGAGACAGCGAATATATTTCGCAAAATAGCTGAAACAACGTCGGTGAAATGTGAAAGCAGGAAGTTTGAAATCAAGGGTAATTCAGAGCAAAGTCTTTCTCTGTGCAATTCTTCTTCCTCCGCTTCGCTCTTCAACCACGCGTACACGTCGTACATCACTGATCGGCTGACAGACAGCACGCAAAGACCACTCGGTTCGATCTATCAAGCGCGGTACGTACCGATATGCTTGCCCACACGTTCTGTTCGATTCGTTTCAATTAGGAGCCAGCCGGATTTTTGACATTCGTTTCAGGAAGTTTCGTTGCGAGCCGTGCGCGCCGATTAGCCGACAACAGGCAGCCGCTGGCATATGCCAGACGCCTCTCTCGATTCGACTCTCAATAGCAATCGCGCGTGCGTTGGCGTCAGACAGTCGAGATACTCACTGAGAGGAAGCTCAATGTATCGTATCGTATCGTATCGTATCGTATCGTAGAAATTATGAGTAGGCTTAAGTTTCTTCGACACTCTGAAACGGCAATACCACGACTGCGCGAATTGTCTTCCATATTTCACTATCTTTGGGAGGGGGGAAAGATTCTACCTTCGAGCGCGGAGGATATCTCGATTTCACCGTTTGCGGAGAATAATTTGAGGTTTGATGCGAAGGTTGACGAAATGACGAGTTTTTCTGAAGTTGGATTGTGGATTTCTTTTTTTGGATATTTGTTTATTGAAGTAATGTTTAGTCAAACTGTGTATTTTTTAGACTTTAGAACATGTAGTATCAGCTGAGTAATTAAGAAGGATTAGCTGATCACTGAATCACTGTGTTCTTCGATCTTTGATAAATTCCGGAGAAAAAATTCCGCACTACAAATTTAGAAACAAATGTCGCTCCAAACTCTCGAGAGTTGAATGCAAATTTCTCGGAATTCGATAAAACTATGGAACAGAACATAATAATAGAAAGAATATTAAACGAAGAAAATACACAAAATTGTGAAACAAATGAAAGAAATACTAATGGAAAGAATATTAAGCGAGAAAACTTCAAAAAATTGAAAGAGTCAAAGCAATCCTTCCAATTACAATTAAAAAAAAAACTATTAAAAATTAATATATTAAAATTATATATATTAAAATAATAATATATTAAAATTATATATATTACAATTATTAATATATTAAAATAATAATATATTAAAATTATATATATTACAATCATTGATATATTAAAATAATAATATATTAAAATTATATATATTACAATCATTAATATATTAAAATAATAATATATTAAAATTATATATATTACAATTATTAATATATTAAAATTATATTTATAATATATTATATTACTATTATAATATTAAATTATATTACTATGTTATATAATATTTCAAAATTATTATATAAGATTGAAAATGAAACCGACAAGACACTTAAAAACAAAACTATTCTAAAACCATCCTAACTGTGCGATCAGAGTAGCCCCCTGCGTTCATTGTAAAACCTAGAACTTCTGTGTCACAGTGCTTGATAATTACTTGATCATCCTGTTCCCAGCTATCGGAACTTTCGCGGCTAGATTCGATTGTTCCAAAGCGTGCTGGTTGCGCAACGTAAACGCGAGTCACGAGCGTAAATTGTTCGCGCGAAACCGGCACGTGTGAATCGTTCAACACACTGTCACGTCCTCTTTGAGAATCGACGTGCAACGCGTGTAATATGAATCTAATGAATCGGCACGGGGAGGACCGCGTCATTAGCATGAACGAAGAAAGCGAGAAAGGAAATTTTTATCGGCTCGATTGATTGATTAAGCGTATTCATAAGCGAGGAGGATACGCACCTTGGGCATTTTGATTGGTTCTGAAGAACAGCCGGAAAAATCTAATTGCCCCTTTGTTCCTATTATGAACATTTTGTCCCGAGTATCTTATTGTAAATGAAATGTAAACGTTTGAACACTGAGGCTGACAGAGTACGTGGGAATTTCATTTTATTTCACAGAAATTTTGTTGATTTAATAGCAGATCTCATCGATTAATATAACATTTGAACACTGAAAGTTTCAATGAAAATATTCGAACTGATCGAATTTTGTAACTAACGGAGTATTCAAGACGGTTAATTTATAATTTTTCATGGTGGATATTTACACACTGAGAGTGTACAAAAATATTCGAAATATTCAATTCACAATTTTCCATTCTTATATTTATTAAAACTATCAGAACTGATTCAAACTGATCAGTTTCCAATTTTTCATAAACTTCTGACACAAAGTTATTTTATTTGTAAAAAATTTAGAAAGGAATTATTATCGTTCCTTTTTTTTAAATACAAACTGATGGTGTTTTAAAAAATTAATTAAATCAAAAATATTAAATTAATTAAATAAAAGAACGAACATTCCTTACAAGAATTAAAGCATTATAAAATTAATAATAATAATAATAATAAAAATAGTAATAATAAAAAATAAATAATAATAAAAATAGTAATAATAAAAAATAAATAATAATAATAAAATAATGATTAAGATGTCCAAGGCTGGCTAAGAACAAAATCCTCGCCGATTGCTCAAGCCGCAAAGAGTAAAAACCGCAGGGTACCATCATCATCGTCATTATCATCGTCGTCACGACACTCTGTACGAGGCATTGTTGCGCAGAAATAACGCCGTCAACGTCACAATTGACAGAAGATGTTTGCGACATCCACGAGACACGCCACGCACACCATATACAGCCAGTAGCAACGCGATCGATGCAAATGCGGCAAATCGGCAAGTCAAAGTGGATCGTTTGAATTACTTAGAAGACGATTCATCGATCCTGCCCCGACGAGAGAGAGAGAGAAAAAAAAAAGACGATTCCATCGATCAAAGGAAGCGTGATCAGTAATCAAATCAAATTAACAATTCATCGAGCCTCTCTGTTTAATCCATTATTTTATCATAAATTTATTTCGTAGACTAACAGTGATACGATGAGAAATTGTCGATATTTTAAAGTATTGTAATTTAGTCATAATATTCATTTGGTCTCATTTTGTTTTTGTTTTTTTTAATGTTTTTTGTATCGTGCAATGAGTAGGGAAGTAAGGATAATTTTTGATGTTCGAAAATTGTAAAAAATGTCGAAGTGTTGACAAATTTTCTCCGTGACATTGAAGATTGAGATCTCTCCTTTATATCGACGCCTTAAAACTTATCGTACGATTATTTTTCACCATTTTGTTATAGTTTATAGTATCATGGTCAAATGACGAAACCAAGTTACGATTCTTGAATATTTTCTCGTTCAAAGTTCAACAAAAATGGTGAAAAAAATCGTACAGCAATAGTTTCCAAGAATTGCAAAGAGAAACTTTCAGTCTTCAAGGAAAATTGTTCGATGTTTCTCCAACGATAGAAATTGCTCTGAAATTATTTTCTATTCCAAAGCTATTTATTATCGTTGAAATTATTCAACGATAAATAATTATCCTGTCTCGCCAATAAAAATAAGCAAAAATAAATTACCCGACAATAAACAATTGTCCTGAATTTTCGAAGAAGACCCTGTAAACTGCAACGCAAAGAGATTAATTGCGACGTTGCATCAAGATCTATATAAGGAAGCCGGATCGAGTAGAACCAAAAAAAAAAGTCTGTGTAACTTTATGCAATGGATCGTGGACTAAGTAATAGACAAAGTTTACGCGAAATTAACTAATTGGCCAATTACGCCTCCGCCCCGGTCGATTCAACAGCGTAATCGATCGACTTATTCGGTTCCGGTGAAATCGTCGATTTAACCTCTCTTTTCCACCTCTCTCTTTCTCACTCTCCTCGTTCTTAAACCCTTGTTTGGTTGGCCGTCGTTTTAACAAGCGGGTAATCAGACGAGCAACGAGTACTTTGCGAAATTTACTTCGACGCCGTTCGTTTCGATCAGCCATGCGATCGAGAAACGATTTTCTGGCTTCTTCAAAATGAGAACTTTGGAACTGTATATTTCCATCTCTTTCTGATGTTGATTTCATCGTGAGTTTGTGTTATGTCTTGCAAGGATTATTAATAGTTTTACGGTGTAATAAAATAACAGGGGACATTTAACTCGCAGTCAGTTTGTTGTAAAAGTGAGGCCCCATTCAACTGAGTTCCTTAAAATAATTTTCAATGATGTCTCTTCTTACAGTCTCGTGAATTTTTGAACCAACGTAATAAATAGTTTCCAACAACGAACTTCGTTCATACATTCTACTCTTTGCGACAGGCAAGTTGTTTTTAATTCCGCGAAACTTTCAATCCTTCGAACTTCCAACTTTCAAGTCGCAACAATTTCGAAACTAACGTGAATATTTAAATCCTTCAAATGTTCAGTTCCGAGTTTTCTTAAACTCTTGCGCTGGAACGACGAGGATTTGCCAAGCACGTCGAGGATTTTTTGTTTCAAAATCGTAATATTTCCTCAGTTTTAAGTATACATTTAAATAAAACAAAACAGTCAAAGCAAATAATAAATTTATTAATAATTTCTCGATAATTTCTATCCAGTGACATCATACCGACGAGTTCAAAAAGAAAGCGACACCGGTTCGGTCACTCGTTACGGTCCGCAGTCAGTTGCCAGCGCGAGTGGCTAAACTCCTTCACCTCCGTTTCTCGACTTTTCGTTACCGATCTTTCGAATTCTCAATTTTCTTTCGATTCTAAAACTTCTGACGTTCAACAACGCTGCGACAGTAGTTTAAGTTCGAAAAAAAAAAAAGAAAAAAAATACAAAATCTCACTTAACAGACGCGTATTTCCTATTACTTCTCGATCAAATGGCGATTTACGCGCGGAATGCCATTAGATAAATTATATCCGCGACGTTCGAAGCGGAGAAGCGGAGGCCTGCCGACCGATCCAGACTGACGAACGCGATATCGCGTTTCCTCGAGGAAACTATTCAGCTGGAGGCTCGAAGTTCACGTCCCGTGGCCCTGAATAATGCACAGGAAACACCGCGGAACAAAGTATGAGTTATCGAGCGCACACCGAGAGAAGAACGTACATACGTCGCGGGAGCGTACTATGAAAGAGATAGCTGGCGATGATTATCGGGCGAAGGTGCACCACGATCGATCGACTTCCAGCGTTTTCTCGGAGTCTCGTGTCACGGATTACAAAGGCACAGATAAAGTCAATGTTCTATAAAAGCGGCAGTTATAAATAAAGAAATCGGCGTAAGCGTCTATAGACGTGGAAATATCAAAAGTATCAAAGTTTTCTTTTCCCTTTTTTATTTCTTTTTTTCTATTTTTTTTTTTTTTTTTTTTTTTTTTTTCAAGGAAAGTTATTATCGATGAAACTGACGGGAGAAAATTTTATTTGAAGTCGAAGAGATATTAATTTGAAATATATTAATAATTACCAGTAATGATAATAATTTATAATTACAATAACGTTAATATTAATAATAATTTATATTATATTATATATTATAGTATTATAAAATAAATATATTAATTAAATTAAATATATAAATATATTATAATATAATATAAATATATTAATGATGATAATATTATAATATAAATATATTAATTATTAGTGATATATTATAAATGTGATATATATTATATTATAAATTGTGATTGTAATTTAAAGTTAATATTGGAAATTTATTGAAATTTATTAAAACAAAGATTTGGAGGAAATTCTGTTTTAAGGGAAGTAGTAATTAAACTCTAATTTGTAATAATTATTTTGAAACAACTTTGAGTTATTTCAAGATAGAAGAAAGGACGTTACTTCGTTATCAAAATTGGAATTTGACTTCGTCATCTGATAATGACTTTCACTGTTCAGTCAGTGTTGCTATTGGTCGAACATTTCTCTGCTGATCACCGGCAGGGATCGTAAATTATTTTGATAACATGTTCTAGGAATTGCTGGACTGACGTTTAAGTTCGTCGATTTGTAGAAATGTGTATTCGTGATTCACGTGATTGTAGAGCAAGTTACGTCAATTTCGGAATGCTTTGTTGGGAATTAGGGAGGATCTTTTTATCGAGCAGTCTTGTTTAAACTTCGAGATTTCAACTGAGATAAAAATTCTTGTATGAGAGTATCTTCAAATCTAAATTATTTTCAACGATTTTACATAAGAATTTTGTACAATATTGTACAATTTTATTTTAATTATCATACTTATTTATTACATCAAGCATTATTACATAAATATAATTTTAATTATATTTATATAATATTTAAGTCATTTATATTTTATATAATTTATATAATTATATAATTTATATATTTAATTTATTTATATACTTTATATATTTATATAATTTATATAATTATATATAAATTATATAATATTTAATTTAATAATTATATATAATTATTTAATTATATAATTTATATAATTATATATATAATTTATATAATTATATATATAATTTATATAATTATATATATAATTTATATAATTATATATAAATTATATAATATTTAATTTATCTACAGTTTATATAATAATGCTATAATTTATATAAATTATAAACCGATCAAGCTGACAAATTTAAAAAATCCTCTAAACAGTTGCTCCAGAAATTGACTCTCTTAAAAAAAAAAAAAAGAGAAGAAAATAATCAAAATCGCAGGTGAACGATCGCAAGCAACGCGAAATCGGTAAGGTCCAGACAGAGCAGGGTGCCTCGCCAGGGGCTTCCACGCGTCATACGTTCGCGAAATCCGTCTTTTCTCGTAGGAAGCCCCAAAGAACGATATCCACAAAGGCCTACCGAGCACGCACGAGGGGGAAGCCACCACTGCGGGGTGCTACGCGACGCGTGTTCACCCTTTCTTGTCCACCGGACAATGAGAGGGAGGAGGAGGGGGTAAGTAACCCCATGCCCAGGGATGATACGGATCCGGAAAGAGCGGACTCGTTCCTCGTAACGCGATACGTTTCGATCCACGTGGAACTTCGTGGATAGTTTTACACGTGGAACATATCGTAATGGCGGAGGAAGTCGATGGATGGAGGGAAAAAAAAAAAAAAAGAAGAAGAGGAACGTCGCTTCTTGGTCACACTTCGATCCACGTGGATGAGTATTCGATGTTGACGGTTGCACCGGCCTGCTCGAGCTGGAATCAGATCGCTGAGGAAACGATCGCCGTGGAAAATGAAATCTTTCTTTTCCTTTTTTCGTTTTTAAAGAAGCTACGATGAAGAAGTTGAGCAACGTAAATGTGAAAAATATAATCGAACAGAATGTAAACGAAGACGTTTTACTAGACTTTCTGTACAGAAGAATCGAGAATTTGCAAAACGCTCCGTAGAATTGCGTAAAGTAAGTTTGTAAACATCTTTAAAAAAAAAAAAAATCTAGGAGGGATTTTTAGAAATTGCGTGAAAAGTTTGTAAAATATTTTTAGAGTATATATCGTAAATATCCCGGAGAATGAATACTATATGAAAAAAAGTTTATTAAAATTCAGAAAATGTACGCTCGACACGAAGATTTATCTCTTGGAAATGCAATATTTTCCAATGTTACGCTGTTCCATTATTTGGTCACCAAATCAACATATAAAAAGAGGCATGATCGTCTTCATCAAAAGACAAGATCATTTAACTCGTTAAAAGTTATCATTCTACTACATAAATGTTTACAAATTTGTGTAGGATACTATTTTCCAAAGAAGAATTCCTATTGTACGCGATAATAAGAAATTATACACGTTGCAAATCCAGTTGCATAACGTATTATCGTCGAGATGAGCCTCAAGAGGTTGAAATTATAATTTTCCTCGAAAACTGGAAACATCGAAATATCCTAATAATAGTGAGAATTCTCGCAGTAGAGAAAAAAAGGGGGAGAAAATCAGCTAATTGGATTGGTCCCTACTTAAGCTTAATCTAAGTGGAAGTCAGAAGTCATGGAAGCAGAAATTTCCAATTCTACCAGGAATATTCCCTTCGTTAGCATACGTTGAAAGCATCCATGACGCCAGTACAATTAACAATTCCAATGTGTAACTATTACGACGCATTTTGCAGATTGTTTCAATTCGAGTAGTGCAAGTAGGAGGAACCGGAAATGTGATTAACTTAGGAGGAGAGGGAAAAAACAACATGTGTCACACCCACTCGCAGTTTAATCCGTCTTGGTTAGGCAAGGACTCGTTAAGAAGGTTAATCGTCGATTGATAATTGCTCGATCCGGTCGTTTAAGTTTAAGAGATCTGTCTGAACGAAATTGACATTGATCGACAGTCTATTCTATCATTTAATCGAGCAAAAATGCTGCCATTTTTTGCTTGGAACAGAGAGTAAGAATTATTTTTTGAGATGTAATTATAATGTTATTATCATACAACTTTTTTATTGTATAATCATATTTATTATATAATTATATAAACTTTTTTTTATATAAATTTATATAATTATTATTATTACTATTATTATTACCATTATTATTATTATTATTACTATTTATTTTCGAGACATGATTATAATGTTATTATTACACAATTATTTTTATTATTTAATTATATAAATTTTTTTTATAATTATTATATATAATTATTATATATATATTTTTTATAATTTTTTTTATAATTATTATTATATATAATTATTATATAATTTATGTTTTGAGATACGATTATAATGTTATTATTATACAACTATTTTTATATGATTATATAAATTCTTTTTATACAAATTTATACACTATACAATTATTTTTTTATTATAATGTTTCACATATAGAGTCCAAGAATAACGTTTTGAAATATTATAGTATTGCTAAAGTAGTATTATAATTTGTCTATTATAAAATATCATTTTCGAAATTGAGTTCGGTCGTACACTTCGTCGTAATGTTCGTAAATAACGTGTAAAAGCTAACTTTGCGAAGTTACAAAATTGTAACAACAGCGAGTCAATTTTACAAGAAATCTGCAAGTTGTCTCTTCGAAACTTGAGATCGAACCTTCGTACGAACACGTCGTTCCACGTTGTCCTTCCCAACCAAAAAAAATTCCATCGTTCAACTGTACAATCCCTCCCGCAGAGACGCGATGCATAATTCAAAACTTTAACAGGACCATCTTTATCCTACATCTAGATCCTTCTTTCTTGGATCTTTCTCTTAGTACCGGTCAGTCGAGGTCTTGCGCAAACTTAGCTACATCGTAATCCAAACGTACGTGTCTGACACTTTGTTCTTTGTTTCGCCAGCTGTTTCGCATCGCTGATTTAGTAGTAACGAGAGAAAAAGATTTAACGCTGACTAATTGATATTCGAATTGATTGTCGCTGGTAGAGTTAGAATTTCTGCTTTCTGTTTTTTTTTTTTTTTTTTTTTTCTTCTGTCTTCGAACGATTTGTCACTTGGCCTATTTGAGGATTCGTATCTAAAGTCGGAAGATCTTAATATCATAACCGGAGTAAACTAAAACTGTTTGGGAGAGCTGCCAGTTGATCAGATCTCGCTGTTACCAATCCCGATCGATCATCATTGACGATCGAGAATAAAACATCTCGTCACTGTTGAAATTTAAGAATGGAAAATACAATGGAAAAATCGAAACGTTTTAATAGTAATGTTCCGCAGGAAAAGATTCTCTGGAAACGTTTACACATTTCTACAAATCGATTTGTATTGAAGAAAAATTCTTCTAAATCGTCGGTTACTTCGCAGAGATGCAAGAAAATTCTTTGACAAGAGAAACATTCTGCGTTTTCTAACACTTTGTAAAAGTAACTTAGACATATCTACGAAATTGATCGAAATCCCTCAACAAGAAGAACTTTCTAAATTATTTGACACTTTGTAGAAACAACCTTAGAAATATCCATTATATCAAACTTAGAAATTGATTAAAATTCGTCAAGAAGGAAGATCATTTCTGAACAAATCGCAAGGGCAGCTTAGAAATTTCTACAAAATCGAAAAGATTCTTCCGTACAAAGTAACATTAATAATGGCGAAAAAACACCAAAGAGAGCAGTTAAGATAAAAACACGAGAACAAAGTTCTAGAGTTATTAGATTTACTAAGCAGAGACTTTTGAGTATGTAAAAGAAGGGAGTACTCATAAACGAAAAGGCCTAATCAAGTGGTACGACAGAGAAAAAATATTAATCCCCAATAGGAATTCCCACAAAATTATCTAAAACAAAAAACAAAAAAAAAAAAAAAAAAAATTCTCTTACCAGCAACAAAATTTGGAGAAAAGTCTTCCAGATTTCCTGATTTCGTCGAATTATTCCTGACCGGAATAAAAAGAACCGTTGAAACATCGAGAGATGAGTATGAAAAAAATCAACAAAATCCTCCCCGTCGCGATAGCTTGTGCTTTTTCAAGTGATCTCGTGTCATCCTTCGAAACAGGTTCGAAAAATGATTTATGAAACGAAACTCTTTTTCTCTCTCTCTCTCTCTCTCTCTCTTTTGGGCGACGAGCGTCAAGGATGGGCTTCTTGTTTATCACTCGAGGACAAAGGCCATACTGTATCGGGACTTGTATAGAGCGGGCATTATTATAACGGGGAGCATCGATGGGAAAAACACGCACGAATGCTCGTCTTTGGAACCAGGCCGGATAAGCATCAATCTCGATGCCACGAATCCGCGATCAGGGCGATAACCGTGATGATAACCTCTCGAGACTCTCGTGTCGTGACTCTGCGCCCCATTGTTTCCATTTTACAGGTGTTAACAGTCCCAGGATGAGAAGCAAGGTGAATTTCGTTGGGTGATTCGCTAATTTACGAGCCCCGTTGTTGTCTTAAACCTCTTGCGCTAGTAACTGGTTCGCGGACCATAACGAGCGACCGAACCGTACACGATAACTCGTCGCTTTCTTTTTTAAACTCGCCGGTATATCACTGGACGAAAATTATTGAGAAATTATTAATAAATTTATTATTTGTTTTGCCTGGATTATACTTAAATATACGTCGTTCCAGCGGGAGAAGTTTTTGGAAGTACCGACAGATTTCTATTATTTCGTAATTTTATTATGCTGTCATTAGATTTTTATTTGTCTAGACTGTCACTGAAACTTTGGATTAATAACAGAACATATCGAGATTTCACAGAAATTTTATAGACCTAGAGATTTAAATAATTCATCGCCGAAGCTTACATTTTTTTATTATGAAAAAATTTTGTGAAAAAAAAAAAAAAAGGGAGACTTTCTCTTACTTAGAAGAGGAGAAGATTATTAATCGAATCCAATTGAAAATCCGAGCTAATCCTAAATAAATCACTCGATGCAATAGTTAGACAATAAGCTATTTACAAGTATATAAAGTTCTCAAAGCGTGAATATAAGTCCGTAACTTTCGTAAGTTGTGGTTCAATCGTGGAAGAAAAGAGCTGATACAATTTGTAACGTGTTACTATGTCCGATTGTTTCCACGATTTAGGTTACATCAGATAGAGAAGGTTCAGATTCGAAAATGACTTATTGTCCGTGGTATAATTCAACGAACTTTCACTGTAAACGTTTAACCAAACAATAAGGTTCACGTTCGGTATTGATAACGGATTCGAAGAAAGTTTTACGCCGTGCTCGATTCTAATCGACCATTTTCGAGCGCGTCCATTATCCTACATTCGTTCTGAACTTCTGAAGTGCTGCTGCTGATAGACGAAGAATCCGAGCGTATAAGAATAACAGGAACCTGCTGACAGATAAAACTACCAAGAACTTTTTCTTTTTTTTTTTTTTTAATGAGAATTCTTCCTGAGTGAGGTCAACGCAGGTCAAGCTTTGTAATTTCAGAAGGCTAATGACATCTTTCTATTGGTTGGAATACCCACTGATTCGAATTTTGAAAGCTACGAGAACAAATTTCGTAACTTATGACTCACAATTTTTCAATGCTATCGTATATAACTTGTGTCCAGTGAAGAAATGAGACAGAATTCGAAAGACTGCCTAACGTGTTTATCGTAGTAAACTGGACAAAATAAATTTTCTTTGCCTAGGTGTATAAACATTTAGAATGTTGATAAAAATACGCAGTCTTTGACAATGAGTAATTATCTAAAAGCAATGAATTCAATGATATTTCGTCGACGAGAGGAAATTTTGTAGAGCAGTAACAATAGGAATTCCAATTCGATTGCATCTTTACAGGAATATAAATGAGACGAGAAAATTGATCACAGACTGTTGAACCAGCGAACACGTCTTGAGAAGAAAGGTCTTTAAACAACGGTAACACGTTCCACAATTATATGTATTAAGGTTATCAATTTAACGCTATATTTACTCTTGAAAAACAAACTTCATAAAAGGACAATGAGCACGAAAACTCCAGTTTACACTTTACGTCGAGAGAGAATTTCACTCGCCAATTGTCCAAGAGCTACCATTTCTATTCTTGAGGCAGATTTCAGGAAAAAGGAACAATAAACACGAAAATTCGAATTTACACGTCCTCCTTTGCAAAATTTGAAACTAGCAGAGCTTCGAAAAATTTTGAGAATTACAAAGTTTGAAAATTACAAAATTTGAAATTTGCAAAGTTTGAAGGGTTTGAAAATTTAAAATTTACAAAGTTTGAAATTTGCAGAGTTTGAAAGGATTGAAAATTAAAAATTTGCAAAGTTTGAAAGGTTCGAAAATTTAAAATTTACAAAGTTTGAAAGGCTTGAAAATTTAAAATTTGCAAAGTTTGAAAGGATTGAACATTAAAAATTTGCAAAGTTTGAAAGGTTTGAAAATGTAAAAATTTGCAAAGTTTGAAAATTAGAAAATTTAAAATTTACAAAGTTTGAAATTTGCAGAGTTTGAAAGGATTAAAAATTAAAAATTTGCAAAGTTTGAAAGGTCGAAAATTTAAAATTTACAAAGTTTGAAAGGTTTGAAAATGTAAAAATTTGCAAAGTTTGAAAATTTGAAATTCGCAAAGCTTGAGAGAAAATTCGAAATATACAAAAGCTATTTATCCAACGTTGATCTATCCTCCGAAAGTCACGACGATCAGATCTTCCTGCGAGTATCGAAAGCGGCGAAAAAAATCGATGCAAGATTTTTGACTAGGCGATTAACACCTCCACGAGAGAGTTATCACTTGGACTTAGATAAAAGAGATCGCGTGGGTGTTTTATAAAGTGTGCACATATACAGGGAAAAATCATGGCGGCAATTAAGCTCGAAGAACTGGCCGGAGGTGACATCCGTGTAATTACAGTTGTTCAAGAGCCGCGTACACGTCAATTACCCGAGGGCGTTGACCACGTATTAAACGAAGCTCAATTGCAGAAATCTTTCGTTTAAACACTTCGTCGTCGTCAATTTTCTTTTGTCATCAAGCTTCCTTGTGACATTGAAAGATAAAACAATCGAATTAGCACACGTTCCAATTAAAATGAAATGAATGATATTTCATCAGAGACACCCTTCGTTTAATCAATAACGTTTACTTTAATTTCGTTACAGAACATTTTATTTATTTTTCGAAATATTTCCAGAGACTATTAATTTGTCGAAATTGTTTGTTGAGATCGTTAGAGGCTATTAATTTTTGGGAATTAAATGTATTACTATAATCTAAATCTTATTGGAGAAATTATTGGAAAGCTAAATTGTTATGTTTAAATCTTGAGCATAAATATTTCGAATTTATCATAATAAATTTTTCTAAAAAAAGAAAAAACCCGAATATGTTCACAAAATGGTAAAGTAAAAAAGTAAAAGTACTTTTCATTAAAAGAGGTTCGAGGAAACTTCGAAATAATTATACTGAAAATAATAACTTTTTGCTAGTTAGAGTTAATAGATCAGAATGATAGTTGTGAAACTTTGATAACGTAAAAATGAAGCATACAGTTTATCTCGGAACTGGTGGAATACCATGAAACGAGCAAAAACTACCGACTAATCAGCCGGTTAATATTTCCACGACGTTTAAGATATTAAACAGAGACACGTACATATATAGTGTGGAATAACAGTCACGCTTTCTAAACTCGACTCTGTTTCGCTCTGTTCCTCTATTTCGGTACAGCCTCGACACTTTTGACACGTGAAGACACGCTTCCTCTGATGCTGAAAGAGCTGAAAAAGCTCCAAAAAAAAGAGCTTCCGGAGAAAGAGAGAGAGACAGACTTGTCAAAGACTTGAAATCTATTTACTCTGTCAGTAATTGCGAAAATAAACGAGACTTTGTAGAAAATATTTTCCGAGACGATATTTTGTAGCGACGAAAAAATTATAACACAAAGTTTAATGAAAACACATATATATCGTATATTCAGTATATCGTCTGTAACCATGTTTTACAAAGTGAGGCTATAACATTTAATGATATTATAATTTTAATGCTACGTTATAACATAAATGAGAATAAAGTCAATGAATCATTTCGAAGTTCCTTGTTGCGAAACGTAGGAATGAAATATGAGTTACGTACGAAGGACTCGCACAGTGCATAATGTGTAAAATCGTAACCAATGAATCGTAAGGGGCAGCAACAATAATTAATCGACGAGTAATTATCATCTGCGCTCGAGAATGTTGCAGAATAAGATCAGTCAGAGTAACGAAACTATTAATCATTCCCAACGCATTATTACATTACTAGTTACAAACTGTAATACAATATGAATCGAGTATAACTTTAAGTAATGGTAAATAAGAAATGGCCATAATTACCCATGATTAATAATTATCGCGCGAGAAATAAATTATCTCGATAATCGTAATTAATCGTGTAATCAATTAGTAATTAATAATCATCGCCTGCAACGAAGAACATCACGAAGATCAATCTTGCGTGTTAATGCGCCAAGAATTTCTAAAATAAATTATTTCGAAATTTGTCTTTGTGAAATAGTAAAGGGCGAACTATTAATTATTATGCTACCGAGGACAGTGATATTATCAATACTCAAACACAATCACATGGGTATTGAAATTTCACAATTTATGTTTACATTATGTTTATTATTTATATTTATATTTGTCATATCATTTCTTTTTGAGATCTTGAATTTTTCCCAAGAACATTTCTCATTGTATTGTATAATGTTGCTCATATTAAATTAATAAATGAGTTTAGTGCACGATCAAACGGAAAATACAATATTAAAAATGCAAATATTATTATTATTATTATTATATTTTTACTAACGTGTATTTATTTTACAATAATTACTCTCTTCTACAACCGAACAATCCCATCATCGCCATTTAAGAATCAAGGGATGAAATTTACTTTTTAACCCTCATAATATACCGACTATAATAATTTGCACGTATTATGAAAATTTCAAACATTTATTAGGAATTCGAAATTAATTTTATTTGTTAAAAATTTCAGAATTTAGCAATGTCGGGCTCCCCGTTCCAAATCTTATGGCTACCAACGTTAAATTTCATCAATTTCGATAATATGAACTGTTCGAACAATTCACGATTTAACTATTTGAAATATCCCGAAACTATTAACTCTTTCTCCAAGAACAATCAGTGGAACAATGTTTTCCAATGTTCTCTGCGGCACGGTTTCCTGTTTCTTTAACATTAGAAAACGCGCACCGACTAGGAGAGCATGGAAACACGTTGTTTTCGATACAAAGAGGATAAACAACTGTTACACACAGCGGTATTCGCAGGCAGAGTGCTTTATCTCTGGAATTACTTAAATGGTTTCCACCGTGATAAAAATTGCCGGAGCTTCTTCTTCCCAGGAAGTCGCGCATCCTTCCCCCGTGGAATTTTCTAATTGCACGCGGTGAAACCTGGCGAAACCATCGTGGCAAAGCTTCGCCTTTTAAACGATCGCCTTCGGTAACATTCAATATTTACCACCGCGGATAATCACGATAGTTACTTCTTGCGATTTTACTGCCCCGATGGCTAACTCTTTAACGTTTTCCTCTACCATTTCAGACCTTCGCGTCTCTGTAAAGTAACTTTCGTTGCTTTTCTTCTAGCGCTTCCGGTCTTTCTCTTCCTTTTTTTTTTTTTTTTAATATAAATGTTCTCGTTATTAATACGCACGACTGAGTTTCGCTCGTAACGTTACACGATTGGAGATAGCGATTATTAAACGATTTAGTTTTAATTTCTTTAATTTCTACCACTGAATATTCCTTTCTTTTTTTATTGTATTTCTATTATATTACTACTTAATGATAAAATATTGCAAATATTTACGTTAGTAACAATATATTTCTAAATACATTTTTCTTCTTTATCATATTATATATTGGAAGTAATTTAGCTGAAATGCTTAGCAAAAGAATAACAATTGATACGCTGCGTATTTAAATAAAATTAAGTAAGAAAAAGAAGCATCGAACGAAAGGAGTGTTTAAGAAAAAGAGAGACCCAATAAAATATCAAATCTGACCCAACAGCGATCGTGCGTGCGTGCGTGCGTGCGTGCGTGCGTGCGTGCGTGAAATTACGCGCTGTTGGAAGGTTAAACAGTTTCGAGATAACCGTGAAAGAAACGAAATTGTTCGGGCCTTTTGAACGAGAGAATTAATTCTCGACATTGAACTTGGGATTTTCAGAATTCTTTGAACGATGGCGACACCAGCACACATTCAAGGACTATCTCGCGAGATGCCGATCGATCGCCGACCAGACACCAGCCTCGCATCTCTAATCAACCACTCTCGATCATTTTTGACAAATTTCTCACGAAGAAATCCTATCACAGGCACGATACTCCTGCGTCTGATTAGATTAACTCTAACGTTCTAGAATATTCCTATGAATATCCTGAATATTCTTCCCAATTTATCCGATTATACAACAAACTTCGCACACAGAAACTTCGTCCTTGAAAACTACGAATATCGCGTCGAACATACACACAACATTGTTTCCTGTCACAATTGATAAGAGCAAGGATAAAACATACGACTCACGAGGAAAACTGCGTTAAAAAGAGTTTCCAGAATATTCTTTCCAATTTCCCCCGCGACATTCGAGGAGCCACACTCGCCAAACCGACAACTTTCACATTATTTCCTGTATACACGAAAATTAAAAATCTCTTGAAAGAAATTACCGTAAGAATATTCTTAAGAATTCTACAATATTTCTTCCACAGAGAGGAAGACACCTCAGACTACCAATTGATGAAAAGGAAACAAAAAAAAAAAAAAAAAAGAAAAAGAAATTCCCAAAAAGTTCCTCCTTGCAGCATCCGACGAAGATGCACAAATATCGTCAGTCTGACACTAGTACACCCGATTAAATCAAGCCGGCGAGATCTATCAAAAAAGAAGAAAAAAAAACAAAAAAAAACAAAAAAAGAGAGAAAGATCGACGAGACGTGTTCCGTCCGGGGAAAAAGGAGAAGGAAAAAGGCGTGTGTCACGGAAGTGGCGAACCGGATGTCCAGCGAGATGGCCAACAACAGGAGCCGCAGTGCGGTAAAGAGGCGGACGAGCAACCGAGTATGTCCCAGGCATTACCTTTTCTTTCCGTATCCGACGTTGTCGAGCTCGACGTGTCTGTAGGTCGCGTAAGTGGCCATCGTTCTTGCCTCTTCGATCTCCCCCGAAGGATATCACCTCACTCGTACACCCTTTGCAGAGTGTGTCTTTCTCTCTCCCTCTCTCTCTCTCTCTCTCTCTCTCTTTTCTCTCTTTCTCTCTCTTTTCTCTCACCCCGAGATTCGCGTGTACGCACGGCGAAACAGCTTCTCAACTATCTTCGACTATTCTTCGACGAGCAGTGTGCCTCGTGAACGTTTGAGTGAGAATCCACTCGGACGTGTGTTTGGCTCGACGTGCTGTGCGGCTCCGTTCGAGAAGGATCGTCTGTTCCCGGTTCCTCGAAACGACTGAAGATTCTCGTTTGAAATGATAAGGTCACGGATAGATATCGTTGATCGAGAGCAGAGGTAACACTCGTTGCCGCGTACAGCCGAGAAACTGGCAGCCGAATGAGGATCCAGCCAGTATATAATGCCTCCTCCATCGGTGCTTCCCTCCTCTCTCTCTCTCTCTCTCGCGCGCTCTCTCTCTTACGTGCCCGTTCTCTTTCTCTCTCTCTGGTGGCTGGTCTAGCACCGTCTCTCTTCTCCCCTCTCTTGCTGCTTCACCCTGTGCAAAAGCTCTTTCAGTCTGGTTCCGTCTGCGCTTCTCTCTCTCCCTCCCTCTCTTTCTCTCTCTCTCTTTTTAGATAGATGTATTATTCGCGTCCTTGTTTCGATCACTCTTCGATCCGTGTACTTTTTCTCTGTCCAGCTTTTCTGCAAGCTCTCGTTCTATACATACATACATACATATATATATCTTTCGTAGCTCCCGTGTGGCTCTCTGAGTGGGTGTCTTTGTTTCTCCCTTGTTTGATTCCCGCTTTTGATTCAAAAGCTCTCGTTTTTTCTTACGTGTCTCTCCTCTTCATCTTTCGTTCTCGTGTCTTCCTGTCGCTGTCTTTGTCTCGGTCTGTTTAATTCCTGTCTCTGTCATTTTGCATCTCCCTAGTAGAGGATCCCTCCTCTCTTTGGTTCCTACTTTCGCTCCCTATCTTCGTCCCACTCGTTGGTCCCTACGACCGTCTCTTCGTCCGGGCAGCAGCCACGCACCACCGTCTCCTATTTCATGATTGCACCACCAATTCCAGCAGCAGCAGCAGCAGCAGCAGCAGTGGGAGCAGCGGAATCAAGGGATAACCCCCCGGCGGAGCACGGTTTGTATGCACTTCCACCCCCGACACGGCGGAAGGCCGACGACGCCGACGCCGACGTCGTGCATTCACCACCTCAATCAATACACGGCTCGCGGAGAGAGCGAGAGAGAGAGAGAGAGAGAGAAAGAGAACACGCGCGGGAGGGACACGTCGCCGTCGACGATCGCGTCGTCGCGTTCCCCGCTGCTGCATGTGCAGCACGCCGATGCACGTGCGCTAACAGTTGAAGCGCACTCGGAGAGATAATGAGCGCAGCAGAGAGGAGAGACAGAGAGAGAGAGAGAGAGAGAGAGAGAGAGAGAGAGAGAGAGAGAGAGAGAGAGAGATAGAAAGAAGGGTGGATGGTCGGCGTCAAGGGCTGCGCTCGATCGTTAGGGATGTCTTTCGACGCCGCCAGAGGTGGTGCGAGCAAGCAAGTAAATGAGAAGAGAAGCGGGCAGAGGCGGTTAGACGCGTGTAGATGTAAAGAAAAAGGGGGCGAGTGCGAGTCGACGCGAGTGTGGATGTAGAGGAGGACGAGCGAGATGCGTGGTAAACGCGAGGAGGGGCGATTAGATGCGAAAGGGCTGTAGATAGGAGTGGATGTTGAGAAAAGTGGCAATAGAATAAACGCAACGAATGAACGCAAAGATGGACGAGTAGACGCGTACGAATGCGAAGAAAGTCGATTGAAGAGAGTCACCGACGACCAAAGCATGAAATTTCCATCAGAGACGTTAGAATAAATGGAAAAAGAAGAAAACAGAAAATCTTTATAGTACAGCAGAGTACACAAGCTTTTATTTATGTATTTTATGAAGGATCGACCAAGTCTCCAAAAATATACTGTTTTGTATCTATAAAATATTTAAACAAAAATATTCAAAACGGTCATTTTGACCATTTTGGTAGTTCCAGTGTCAAACGCGAGTAGATGCAGGCAAAATTCCAGGGAAATGTAACGTAGAGGAGAATAAATGCGAGGAAAGACAATTGTAAAGGCACGAGTATACACGCGAAGAGAGATGTATAAAAAAGGTAGACGAGGGAAAATGAAATAGATGCAAACAGGCGCGACCAGCTGCGAACATGTAGATACACGGAGTAAAGTAGGATAAGGCGGGACGTAAGAACGAATGCGATGAGAAATGACTGAGATCTGCGTGAACGAACGCGAGGAGAAGTAACTACTGGCGTAACTCGTGCACGTTGCACATAGATGCAACACACGCGCGAGGAGAAATAATTAAATACGAATAAAAAATGCGAAAATAAACGAGGTGAGGCGAGCAAGTGCGAATGAGAGAGAAAGAGAGAGAGAGAGAGAGAGAGACAGGAGGATCGAGGCGCGAGGATACGCGAAGAGAATCGCAAGTAGATGCAGACAAATGCGAGCAGACGCCGCGAGTGAACCTAACGTGAGCAGAAGGGATCCCGGTTTAGTTTCCGAAGAAGGGGGTAAACTCTCGGGGGTTAACAAGACAGGGAAGGCCGATGAGACGCTTTTGGCGTGATACATACGTGACTCGCTGCGACACTGAACCAGTTCCAAAGTCTTGATAGGATTGATAAACGACGTACAGAGAGTTTCGAGATTGAGATCTTCTCTGGCAGATGCTGGAGTATGAACGTTCGAATAGCTCGCGTAATTAATTAAAATAACAAAATAATACGTGTATAAATGCTGGCAGAGAAGGTATTATTTTCATCGGGTAATTACTCTGATATACGTTCTAAATACGAGAGAGATGATCTACGACGTTCTTTGGAAAGATTCTATCACTGCGTTGATGAAGAAAATGCTCATACGCGTGTCTAGATAATTTGTATAATATAACGAGAATGTAACGCTATCAAGGGAATGTATAAACACTATCAAAGGAATGTATCGAACGAGTCAGAACATAAAAGAAACTTGCTCATAAATGAGTTTAAAGAAAATTTCTCGTCAAAGATGTTTGTAACACTCTCTCTAACGCTGGTTTGAAATTTCCATAAGCGTGTCTCCGCCGTGTCTATTATAAAATCAATGGCCTGGAAAGCACATGAAAACGTTTAACCATATTATATCGATGGAACTCTCAGTCGTTATTAATACCTGAAGCAATCACGTCTCTGGAGAATGTTTCGCAACCTAAATACTAGCGTTCCCCCGTCAATCGTAAATCGTAAGTAAACCGCGGACGATAATCATCGAAATCACCGATCATCCATGCGAGGAATAAAATGGCTGGACATCGGGACACTTAGCGACAAACACGCGCAAAAGAAAGTATCTGGAGCAGTGGTTCCCAAACTTTTATCGATCGATATTCACTTTCTTTCGCGATTTAATCTCTTTTATGATGTGTCATTGAAAGGGAACAGTTATAAATAATAACTATCGTGGTTCACTTTTAACCGTTTGCCCTGGCAACACGATTGCGGACCATAACGAGTGACCAAACCGTATACAATAATTCGTCGCTTTCTTTTTTCTTTTTGAACTCGTCGGTGACGACATCACTGGATAGAAATTACTGAGAAATTATTAATAAATTTATTATTTGTTTCGCCTGGGGTATATACTTAAATATACTTAAAACTGAGGAAGCATTGCAATTTTGGGACGAAAAATTCTCGACGTGATTCCAGCGCAAGAGACGCGTTCCAGAAGAAACGAGAAACAAATTTCTTACCCTTTGAAGTATTTATTTACTCTTTGGCACAAGTTTACGTTGTTATTAATGCATCAACTATAAATTCTGGTATAAAGTTTAGTAACAGCAGAAAGATTTTCCAATCCTCCCCACGAGAATTGTGAACCACTTTTGATCGATCGAAAGATCAACTGACGACTCACACTTTGGGAATCTTTGAGTCTAGAGAACTGGTTATCCAGTTTAGAAAAAAGGCAACAATTTCCTCGCGATTCCACCTCGTCACGCGCCGCCATCGACCAGCGCATAAGCTCGAGAAGCAACGTTCACCGTGTCTCAATCGCGATTACACAGACGCGCCGGTCGGTTGTCGCGCGTGTTACTCGACGTGACACGCGAGCATACTGGAGGAAAACATTGTCATTCGGCGAAAACCGTGCACGCACAAACCGTGGTACCGTACACAATCGTAAAGGAAGCGGCACGCGGTGCGTGCGATATGATTAAACGGAGAAAACGTTAGGATCGTGCGGTCGGTTCGCGTGCCATATGGTTTAACCCTTTCGAGTCGCGTCTTAATGGAGGCTCGCGTTCAAATCCGTGGTTAATAACGCGTAGGAATCGAAAACAGTTTTGTTTTGATTTCTCTTGTCGTGTGAAATTATCCTTCACGAAGGATTGACAACATATTTTGTGAATATATTTTGGAGAATTTGTATAAGAGAGGGTTGAAGATATCATTTCGGACTGAGGCATAATTTTAATAATTTTACTTAATTCTGGAGCTTTTACTCTTTTCTTAATTAATTTAACGTCCATCAGAATGTAAAATATATTTCATTGTAATAAATTCTAATAGTCCAGAAGATTACAATCTTTGGTATTTCAATTTAAATTTCAGAGAGAAAAGATTCGTAGAAAATTGATTTTCTTTAATTTTTCAGTATAACCAGAATTGCAGATGAAGAAAAATGAAAACAAACAAGTAAAATTAAATGAAATTAATATATTATAATATAATTATATTACTGTTGTTATATATTATTAATTGTATATCGTGCAATGTAATATTATACTATTACATAGTTGTATAATTATTATGTCATACGACACATAACAAACATATGGAACAAACTTAACTCTCGTTATTTCCAAGTTTACTCTCCATTTATGAGAAAGAATAATAAACAGCATTTCATCACTCTTCCCTACCGCACCCTCTACGTATTTATTATCGTAACATCATTCATCCCACAAAACGATCAACAATATTCCCAAACGATTCGTATAAACGTCGATCCACCGGCACTTTACAGGCGTCCACGAAATTACCAACTGGCGGCTCATCCCTTAAGCTCGGCTACCAGTTATCAGTAACCTAATGCCTCTGGCAGAACGAGAGAGCGTATGCTGGAGGGTAAGGGTGGGCAGTTTAATCAGTCGATTACTTGAACAGCGTCATGTGACCAGTCGGAGAACGTTCTCGATCGGTCTTCCCGGTAAAAGCAACCCTTCTTTTGACATGTTCCATGCGAAACCGTTGAAATTCCCCTTTTCATCGCGCATCCGTTCGTAATTTATCGAAGGACAAAATTAGATTATTAGAAAATTAGAAGAAGGATGAAGGATGAAGAATATTTTTTCGTTGGTCAATTTTTTTTTTTTTTTTTTTCCTGATAATACAAGAGTACGATGAGAAATTCAGAAAATGGGAGGATGAGAAAATTATCGCTATTATTATTATTTCTTTATCGTGAAGATGAAAAAAAATAATTATAAATAATATTTATAATATTAAATAATAATAAATTTATAATATTAAATAATATTTTTATACAGATGTAAATATTATTATTAATATTATTATTATTTTTAAATAATATTTACAATAATATTATTTAAAATTATATTTTAAATAATATTTATAATATTATTTAAAATTATATTTTAAATAATATAATTATTTTATTAAAAATAATTATAAATAATATTTATAATATTAAATAATATTTTTATACAGATATAAATATTATTGTTATAAATATTATTTAAAATATAATTTTAAATAATATTTTTATGTAGATATAAAAAAAATAGGTGTCTCTGATATTTCCATGAGCAATGAATTTTAATTAATACTACCAAAATGGCCAAAATGACCAAATTTATAATTTTCTATGGAAATTTTATATATGACGGTGTGTTTTTAGAAACGCGAATGATTTTTGAATATATTAATAGAAGCGTTTTATTCTTTGTTGTACTGTTAACTTTCTTCTGTATCTTGCACATTAATTTCCTTGCTACGAATATCATACTTTGATCAGTAGTTAATAGCGTTACCAATCGCAATTTGTCGATGTACGTAGTCAGAATTTTTAATTTAATTTAATTTTCAATTTTCACACTGACGAGTGTTGGCAGACGAATCGAAAGTTTGGGGAACACGGTGTTTGACTCGCGAGATTGCAAAATAGGATGCTCGCTGGAAAATCTGCAAGATGTTTACGCTGTATGGGCAGCACGAGGGGAGGCTGAAGTCTGAGTCAGCTCCCTTTGTTCCTCGTATCTAGGACGGCTACTAGAAGGGTGAGAAAGCCGTCTACATATACATATACATGACGAGGACGTTGAAGTTCTCCTCGGAACATTTATTCTCAAACGTTCTGCCTAACGTATTCAGTTTTACGAGGCTATCTGTCTAGTCATCTCGTTCGAATTATGCAGCAAAATAAACGTCACCGATAAAAAGTTTCTACCACAACGCTCTTTGTGAATGACATTGTCATTCCAATCAAGTATTCTAACATTTCTGCTGTATTATCGTATGCTATATATTTTCATACAGTATTTGTAATCTTTCATTCAAATAATAACTCACGTTCAGATGGGTAGAATCAATTAATCACTCTGGATTACAATAAACGTAGTTCTACTGCAAATGCAACTCTTTTTTCTATTTAATTTGACGATTTTTCAAAACACGTAGCTCATTTGCAAGAAAATCTCGTTGAGATCAACAGTTTGAATGATCGAAATCTCTGAATCGAAACGAAAATTTCCAACAAATATAATTAAATTTACTGAACATAAAATATAAAATATATTTAAAATATAACATTTAAAATATAAAATATAATGTATAACATAAATTCCAACAAATATAATTAAATTCACTGGACATAAAATATAAAATATTTAAAATGTAAAATATTTAAAATACAACATATAAAATATAACATTTTATAAATATAAATTTATTTTCATATTTAAAATGTAAAAAATTTAAAATATAACATATAACATTTTATAAATATAAATTTATTTTCATTTACAAATAAATCAAATCGGTCACTTACTTAAAAATTACCCAATCCAACGCTCAAACTGTTGAATTACCTGCGTCAGCGGTTCCATCGTGCAGGAAACTGCACGCAATCCCTTCGTATCCCTAATTTCACTCCCCGACAAACGGGACGCACCTTTATTCAAAAATATCGTGCACCGCGGCGCACGGTAATTAATTAATCCCGCGATAAAATTCATTTCTTCATTTCGCTAATTGAACTCGACTTAATTGGAAACCGGATTCGCCAACGAATCCTTAATTATTTCCACGACGACGATCGTACGCATTTTCCGGAGGAAGATCTCTCCCAGAGAGAGAGAGATCGACGTAAAATGAAGCCGATAGATCCGAAAGGGGGAGGGGCAACACGCTAGGACGTTAATTGCATGCTGATTTACAAGACAAACGTACAAGACGAAGTTGTTGGAAACATTATCCACTGACGATTATGCCCTCGTAGGCGCTGGATGATGTTTCGCAATAAGGAGCAACGAATGTGCGTGCGTTTAACTGGCCGGCTGGCTCTCCGATCGTTTGCGTGGCCAACCTTATTTCCGCTGCGCACGATAAAGAATACCAAGGCTAACTCTTTCATTCAGTCGAACGACTCTCGGCTCGTCCCGCTGGATCTCACCGTGAAACACGGCCGTACCGTTTCATTCTTCCACGGTGTTTCTTCCTCTTCTTGCCAGCATTATACGTGGTAACCCGACGTTCGTGTCGCGTTTTGCAATGGTAAATACACGCGAGCATCCCCCTTCTTCGTCTTCGTTTTAGTCACGTCGCCCCGCTCTTTTTCTCGGGGGTTATTAGTTGCATTAGAGGGGGCATTATCGCGAGTACAGTACATACGTCTTGAGCCTCAGGGATCTTTATGGCGTTCCTTCCTTTTCTTTTTATTTTCGTTTTTTTCTTCCTCCTCTTCTTCGCGAGTGGAATTTCTTCCTTACGACGCCTTACGTCTTTCTACCGATTATGCTTTTTATTGCAATCTTCTCTTTAGTCTTTCTCAATATTTCTGTAGACTCGTGTTTATCGTTGAAAACAATCTTTTGGAGCCATCGCATTGTTCATATTATTATTGCTCTTTATATTATTTTTATATTATTATACAGTATATTACAGTATATTTATTATTATACTCTATTGTTATATTATATATACTATATTATTATGCAGTATATTATATAGTATTTATTATTATACTGTATATTATAGTATTTATACTGTATTATTATACAGTATATTATATAGTATTTATTATCATACTGTATTATTATATTATATTATTATTATATATTATTATTATGTATTATTATATTATACTATACTATTATTTATATATTATTATACAGCATGCCATGTAATATATAATACTTATTCCGGAATTTTATTCTTGAAGTGTTGCATCGGATACGTTTATCGTTCAAATTTTTCAGTCTTCACTTTTTCTACAATTTTTTTCACACATTCTCTTTATCATTGTCAGAAAACTCCATCCATTCAAGGATCTACTTTTGCAGGCTTGTAGAATTTGAATTTTGTAAGAGAGCCTCGCGATAAAATATATTTCGGCAAGATACTGTCGCAGAGAAGCCCGCGAAAATGACTAATTTCCTCCTGTTATTGATCCAGGATGGATTACGTGAATTGCCGACGGAAGTAGTCTAGTTAGGACCGGAAGAAACCTTTCCATCTTATTGTTACATGTACATACTTATTAAAAAATTTCAATCTAAAAACTCACGAACTTAAGAAGCTTGTCTTGAAAATTTCAAATTTCTCGCGATTCTGAATTCCTAAATCCTTAGAATTTAGAATTTAGAATTAGATTAAATAAATATTACAAACTCCGAACTCAAAGCGAAATTCCAATTCGAAAAATTCTAAATACTACAAGCTCGAAACCTAGAACATTCCAAACTCTAAAAATTCCAAATACTACAAACTCGAAGCTTATAAAAAAAAAAAAAAATTCCAAACTCTAAAAGTTCTAAGTACTCAAACTCCAAACTTAAAAGATCCGAAACTCTAAGAATTCCAAATACTACGAATACTCGAAACTTAAAAAATTCGAAACCAGACAAAACTCGAAATTTAAAAAAATCCCAAAGTCGAAAAGTATACCAAATACCACAAGCCGTAAACCTGAAAGACTCCAAATTCCAAAAATTCTACAACCTAAAAAAGAATTTCAAATCCTAAAACAATCCCTCTGAAAATCGTGCTGAATCTGCTCGGGTCTATCCTATCTGCTCGTGGATATCTCAACGAACGTTGCTTACGTGCAATCTCGGTGTATCGCCAATCGTTGCCGCAACTTATTACTTTCAGTATAAAACCCAGCTACTACAATGTGTAGGCTCTACTGGTTGAGCGCGTTCACGGTACACCACGGGCCGCGGTGGTCGTTTAATGGGCGCCTCGAATGGGCGGTGAATGTTCTTAGAGTGAAACGGTACCGAAACGCGGTTTATACACTCGGCTTCCGTTTTCAAGCGGACGCGAGCCAAAGCGCTGTTGAACACACACCGGGGTTGAACAGCACAACTTACAAAATGAACACAGCGAGGCCAACACACCGGTGCTAAAATACGCCGGGCTAATATTAGAGACTCCGCGAGGCATCCGCGATATTTTATTTTTACGATTATGCCTGCGTGTACGCTGTGTGTCTACGCGAATGCAACGCGCTCTTGGAACACGTAACGCAAGAGCACTACTCTGAGGTGATTCGAATTCGATTCGCGTTATTCGCCACCATTTTTGTTATCGTTGGCTAACGTGGTTGTTGCTTCTGCTAGTCACGTGATGAATTTGACGTGGCCGATTATGGGGGTGATAATTAGGTTAACTGGTGGGTGATAAGCAGGCTATTGCATTAGGGTTAATTGCTGTTTTAGGGGTGGCTGTGTGATTATAAGGAAATGGTAGTTGAGGATATTTCGGTGAGGCAACGTTTGGGCGATGGAAATTGTAGTTACATTTATATTTAGTTAAATTTAACTATATAGGATATTGTAGTTAAATTTATATTTAACTATATTGGATAGTGTGGTTAAATTTATATTTATTGAATTACATATTAGTAGATTTGTAGCTTCATATTTAGTAAATTTTCCTAAATATATTTAGTAATTTAGCAATTTATATTTATATTTATATTTAGTCTATTATATAGTATATTATATAACATATGATTTAATATCTTATTTAGTATATTACATAATATATTATATATTATATTATTTAGTAATTAATATTTAGTAAATTTTAGTGATTTTTATTTGACAGAATATTGCCTGCAAAATATTTTCACAGTGTAGGTGTTTAATTTTGACTGGAAAAGTGTCAGGACTAATGAATTGTTAATCTGTCCTTTCGTCATTTCTTATTAATTTTGTTTATAAGTATCTCGCAGTACAAGTACAAGAGTGTAAAAATTATCTTTGTTAAGTTTACGCAAACATTAAAATGAAAAAACAAATGTCGTTTCTTGGTCATATCGAATTTCATTTCATTCGTACGGGATTAATGTTAACGATAACGTTAATGTTACATGTTTAAACCGTAGTTTGTTCGAAAGTTATGTGTCTTTTCATTTACAACAGTGGATAGGAAGATAGATCCACGGCGGGTGTGGATCTGCAACCTATCAATCAACCGATTGAAAAAAGAAAAAAAAAAGAGAAGACAAGCCTGATGCTTGCATAAACGACGATAACGACGATGGGGCGAAGATAATTCCTTGAAGGATGGTCTAGAGTCTAGAATCATCGCGAAGAAATTTCGACGGAATTACAAACGATAGATCACAAAGAGAAGCTTCAAGATATGACAGAGAGAGAGAGAGAAGGAAACCTTGACAGTGAGTCTTATTGCGTGGTTTACAAAGACCACCAGGAAGAATCGTTGGAAGAGATGGCCTTCGTGACGGTTCATCGAAGCGGAGAAACGGCAAATCGAATCTATTCCCCGTAGTTAACATAGCAATAAAGACTGACATTGTATCGATACGGATGCGAGCCTCGTTTTGCCACTTAATTAGCCTGTGATCGATCTGCATCCAAGATTGCATACACCGTGTGCAAAAAGTATCTCGACGATCGTATGAGGACACGAGTTGCGATTATTGATTTAAAATTAATGTTCGATTTATTTAGAAGTGATTTCCACGTGTGTTGTAACATATACGTATACACGTAGTTATTACAAGGGAAAATGGTTAATATATTTTATGAAAGTTGTTGGAGAGTTACGACAGTTTAGGCTAGTATGTGTAGTATATACCGACGAACAAATGAAATAAATTCTGGAAAGTCTGGAATTAAAAATTGCTACTATTGAACTAATTTTCAATGTTAATAACATCGATACAAATTTGATATTTATAGTTTATTGGAATTAAAATGAATATCAGTCGAAGTTTAGAATTGACTTCAGAACGTGCTAATATTAAATTAGATTTTCACGATTAAAGACGAAATAACAGTTCTCCCATTAAGAAAACATTCAACATCGACGAGACACCAATATCCACGTACGTACAACATGTTCGTCGTTTGAAACGAACCGATCGGTCCATTGGATCGGACAATTAAACTCGATGCAAACGATTCGAAATGAATCGACAGGGTGGGACCAAACCGATTCATTTTGCAGAGCAATAAATTCACTCTCGATGGCCATTTTTACCCGAATGGCACTCGGATTCGGCCCGTCTCGGCCGTACGACGCGATCTCTGCCAGATGATTTATGCTACTTTCGACGTTTCCGTGGAAAAACGGTGGCCGACCTCTATCACGGGCGCTTTCAACGATTCATTAATATCTCCCGGCTGTGTTTCGATCCCGTTGCGTTATCACCGATAACCACGTGCAGCACGCGGCTCCGGCCAGAAAGGAAACAGCCTCTCATGAATTTTCATCGTCCATGCTCGGCATGAAATCCCGTGGACCCGATTACACGCGCGCGTTTCCTTGTTAAATCTGTTCGAACCACGGGACTTGTGATTCGTATATATCTGATATATAAAGATATAAAAGAAATATATGTTAAAGAATATATAAAGATATAAAAGATACATTAAAGAATAAATAAAGATATAAAAAAAAATATATATTAAAGAATATATAAAGATATAAAAGAAATATATATTAAAGAATATATAAAGAATATATGTTGTAAAGATATAAAAAAATATAGAATCTTTATATATAGAAATATAAAGATTCTAAATTCTAAAAACTCTGAACGTTGCTTAAATTCTTAAATTAAGTGATTCTTAATTAATTCTAACGACTCCTGATTCCTCGGAGAGCTCCAAACTCTGAAAATTCTAAACATTCTGCATTGAAACGAAATTCTAAAATCCCAAAATGCCAAGAAAATTCCAAATTCCGAAGATTTCGAGGTTCGAGAGAAATTCAGAAGCCTTCCTAAATTCTAAATTCCTATTCGAATCGCGGCCAAATGAAAACAAATACGCGGCATCTTCGCCTCAACGACAGCATCTCAATCGTTATTTCCAACGCTACTCTCACTCGAAGCGTAATGAGAGAAATTCATCAGGCATAAATACCGGACAGCCTTTCATACCGAACGCGCACCGACGTATTAATCCGCGGGTTTTATTGGCCGTTTCCCGATTGGCCGATTTGCATCTCGGTTGGCGTTCCTCGTTGTTCGTCTTTGGCTCGCCGATAAATCCGCGCGATTTGCATAAACCGTACCAAAGAAATCGGCTGCCAGATACAAATCGGCGATAAATCATGCATTAGTCATGGCTGGACGTGACCGGCCACCACCGGAAACGTACCATTCGATTCTTCTGTCCGTTGCACCTCGACACGATGGCCAAGATAAATCCTGAATCGAATATTAGTCGGGGCAGTTGAAGAAGAGTGGCTTCATGGGTGGGCGGTGTGGCCACGAAAACGGGACATTTTCACCGGCTGTGGTTTCTCGCGATCCTCATTCACAAGAGAGCCTAATAGCTTGCCATCTTCGACATTCGCCATTCTGTCTTTTGTTGAGCAAATTACGTCCATTGAATAATAAAATAAATTTTACTCGATTACCCTGTATTATAAAATATTGTTGGTAAATATTGGGTCGTTGTATTTGCTTTTGGTTAATATGGCGATAAATTTTTGTTCGATTCGATGATATTATGATATTACGATATTATATCGTAATATTTGGAAAAGTAAATTTTTCTTCGGTGAATTTTTCATCGACCTAATGTTACAAATATTGTAAATAAAGTTTCTAGGTGGATAATTTTCAATAATTATATGATACATGTAACGAACGAATTATTCAATTACGTCAAATTGTTATACCAATTTGTACCGAATTATTATATAATACGGACAACAATCAAATTACGACTTAGCATGTCCGGTACGTTCAACCATTTTCAATTGAAAAAGATTCAATTCAATCGACCATTAATTATAATTTCGTTCTTCTATCCTACATATATTATTAAATAATTTATATATACATGTATATATATATATATAAATTATTTAATAATATATACATATTGTTAAATAATTAAATAATTTCTTAAGCTAAGTTTATCAATGTTCATTAGAAATTTTCTCATCTACCTTTAATCAAACCTAACTTTACCTTTAACCTAACCTCTTTCTTGGAGGAAACCTAACCTAACCTAAAACGATTTGTCTAGATTTCTAGTTTCCAAGCAAGCAGTAATCAAACATTTGACAACTAAACATCTTGTACAACCAAGTTGCACAAGTTACGCGCAAATCCTCGAACCAGCAGCAACAGCAGACACTTCCGTTTCCGGAGCGAATAAATCATAATATACTTTACATCCACAAAACGTCTCTCCGCGAGATAGCAAGCCACTACGAAGCAAAGGTCAATGATATTACCGGAGAGCGGACAAAAGACTCTCGCAGGACGTGACGAATATGTTCGTTTCACACTTACGAACGCCCACGACGCCGGGGCGAATAAATTCGTCGATTGTCTGAAAATACCCGTGTGGCGGCTTGTGTTTGCTGAACGTTTACGAGCACCCACGGCGCTGGAATGATTAATACCGTCGCGCCATTACGAGCGAAGAGAGACAGAGAGAGAGAGAGAGAGAGAAAAGAAAAAAAATCGGGAGAATATTTCCTTAACCACGCAGCTAGATTGCTACGAGCAGTTTTGAGGCAGTTCCGAGATGGTTCGCGATGGTGAAAGTGTGGTTGTTGTAAATAAGGTGTTGGGAGATGTTTGGGAGAGCGCCACAGGTTGCGATATGTTTCGTTAGATGGAAAGACGGATGAGTTGAGTTGGTAAAACAATTCTCTTCCATCGCGTCGAGATTCGATCTTGAATGAATTGAATTTTCATCTCAAAGAAATCTGGCGGGAACAACGATCGGGAACGCTCCTGCGTAACAGTGAGAAATAGAATAATTCGGGATTTTGTGGATTTATCCACAAGAATACAGGGAAGACGTTGACACACGTCAACAAATACCCGATTTGTCGATAGACAAAGTTTATCGTTTTCAACGAAAAACTAAACGAAACGTCGCGGAGCAAAACGTGAACCTTCAACTCAAATTAAAACGAAAATTCATCGCCGTCCGGGGACCATTTCGAGTTACACAAGATCTATGAGATCCAGGAGAAACACGGAGGCAAGCAATCATCCTTTAATCACCGCGAACGCAACGGGCTGATTGAAATCGTGGAAACGCCACTGGTTGATTTATGCCTGTTACTTAAAGTTCCTCCACGGTGACCCGAATGACTGGAGGTCCCTGCATCGATTCCATTAGCGGCTTCTGTACGCCTCGCCGGCAGCGTGTTTCACCGGTAATCGTTCTCGAGAGAAGGTTTAGAAGGTGGGCATCTCGGTGAAATTTACGGTCGGTTCTCTGGCAGCCCTAATCTGGAGCTACTCCGCTCCGATTTGTTTCGAGGAGTGAAATTTTCGAGAGGCGACGCGCCACGGATCGTCTACCGCGTGTCATTTTGTTGTGTAATTGGCCGTTACCCAGGCGTGAATTAAAATTTACGGCGAGCCGAGTAGTGGAGGAGAACTTTCTATCAGCCGAGTCGAAACTTTTCCTGAAACCCTTGTTTGTAACCGCGTGAAAGTCCCGCACGTCTTTCTCAGATTCGAACGATCATTTGACCATTTTCGATGAACCGCGGACTGAGAGGGTTTAAGAAAGCCAAGGCTCGTTTATGGTATCGTTGTTAAGATAATCTTTCAGACATCCGAAAATGACTATAGAATAACATTTATATTGTTAACAAATATGTAGAACAATTTTTATATTGTTCAATGACCAACGTCTACCATTTAAATTTTTGTACGAATGTAACACGAAATACCAAATTATTATTAATTATAAAAATACCGACTCGGATTTAATAACCCTTTTACCAATTTTACAAACAGCAAACATTAATTTAGACAAAAGAAAGCAGGATTTCAATGAAAAATCTCAAAGCAGATTCATCTAAAAAGAAGGAAGAGGATGATGATTCTTGACAAATCAATGAATAAATTCGTGACTGAACAGTGGCACGCACAATACTTTTCCCTTATCAATCATCATTCATTACAAAATCACTGACTCTTACCAACATTTAATAACCTTCTTGCAAACAAAAATTGATCCAGATGACAAAAAAATTCTGACGAGAAATCTCAAACTACATTGTCATCCAAAGACAGAAAGATAGAGAAGACGATTCTTGACAGAGTCATTGTCGATGAATAAACTCGTCTGCTCAACGATGGCACGTGCAATACCTTTCCCTGATCAATCATCATTCATTACAAAATCACTGACTCTTACCAACATTTAATAACCTTCTTGCAAACAAATTAATCCAGACGACAAAAAATTCTGACGAGAAATCTCAAACCACATTGTCATCCAAAGACAGAAAGATAGAGAAGACGATTCTTGACAGAGTCATTGTCGATGAATAAACTCGTCTGCTCAACGATGGCGCGCACAATACCCTTTGGGGCAACTGGTTCGAATACCGCGCCGCAGCAGGTCCAAGCACGCTGTAAAAACACCAATCTCTCGCGTAAGAAGCTAAGACGGCAGGAATCCAAACAAAACCAGCCCATAAATCCACACCATTTTTCCAAGTGCGCCGCGCAAACACAGCGAGCAAAATTAAATACTCGACGCATGCTCGGCGAGACGAGAGGAAGAAAAGGGCGTGCAGCAGCCCGAGGAGAGGGGCTTTCGCGAGCAAAGCGCGAAGAAAGGTGGTAGCGCGGTTGGTTTCATGGGAAATCCGGTTACAATGTGGCTAATGGATGCGCGGCAACAGCTCGAGATTCACCGTGGCGAAATGACGGAGCGAAGCATCATTTTTCGTTGAACGGCCGAGGTAAATCGCCGCGCTCGTGGCTTTTTTTCTTTGCTTTTTTTTTCTTCTTCTTCTTCTTGCCAAACAAAGAAACCAAGTATGAGATCGGTATAAAAATTGTATAAAAATCGTAGAGTCTTTTTCATGTCTGCCTTGCTCGCAGGTCGAGTCTTTCTAGGTGTTTCAAAGGCTTTTCTAACGACGATCCTTCTGAATTTCATGAATTTGTCGTTTGTTGCGCTGGCAACTGATTGCGGACCATAACGAGTGACCAAAACCGTAATAATCCATTGCCTTTTTTTTTTTTTTGACGTCAGTACGATACCACTGGATAGAAATTATTGAGAAGTAATAAATTTATTATTTATTTTGCCTACTTTGTCTTAACTTAAATATACTTAAAACTGTGAGAATATTTCGATCTTTTGTTCCAAATTGCAACATTTTCTCAGTTTTAAGTATATTTAAATGTAACTCGGGCAAAATACATTTAAATACATAAATAATTACATAAATTTATTACTTTTCAACAGTTTCTATCCAGTGATATCATATCGACGAGTTCAAAAGAAAAAGAAAGCGACGAATTATTGTATACGGTTCGGTCACTCGTTATGGTCCGCAATCAGTCGCCAGCTCAAGTGGTTAAAGGTAAAAATACAATGAAATAAGCTAAAAAATTATCTGACCGTGTAAAATATTTCTCTTATTTGTTGTCTGTACGTCTTAATATTTGACGTATACTGAAAATACATTGAAATAAACTAAAAAAAAATTATCTGACCGTGTAAAATATATTACTCTTATTTGTTGTCTATGCGTCTTAACATTTGACGTATACTCAAAATACATTGAAATAAACTAAAAAAAATTATCTGACCGTGTAAAATATATTACTCTTATTTGTTGTCTTAATATTTTTTTGTAAAACCTACGATTATTGGTTAATACGTACGTTATGCTCTTCGCGTGTGGATTACAACGTGTCAAGGGAAAGAAGGTCAGAAGACTGTAAGAACGTGAAACGTTCAATCTCCATCAAAATGAAAAACATCAGGTCACACGTCGATGAACGTTTCGCGAATTGTCACGTTTCGCGCGAAATCTACAACGGCGGACGAGCCGACATTTTCAAGGATTCTCGACGAGTAAGTACCTTCACGGACTGGTGAGCGTTCCGAGAAGGACGAGAAAATAATACGACGCGGGATCGCGCGCCGCCACGAATAATTAAGCCGTTGTTAGTGCTGGTGCTGGCTCTGCTTTCTTCCCTTATTCGCGGCCGTAAAGCTCGTTTTCTCTGTCTTTTTTTTTTTTTTTTTCTGTGTTTAGGAAACGCAACGCGAGAAATATTTTGCTAGGGAAACCGAGGTTCTTCGAGAGAGAGAGAGAAAGGAATAGAGAGAGCTCGACGGATTCGTTAGCATACATTGTTTCGCGGATGCAACGAGCCTGTAACTCGTAGGGACAACCTCTTGCAGCGAGTCAACCGTTTACTCTCTTCTACGCGGACTCGGCGCGACGGTGCGCTTCATGGTGTTCGTTTTTTGTTCCGTGTCTAACGTAACGCGAAATGCTTCTTAAACGTTGGTCGCTACTGAAACATTTCTCCCGTTTACACAGTTTATCAAACTGTGTGTGTGTGTGTGTGTGTGTTACCAACCGATCGCTCCGAAAATATCAAATTTCTTTTTCTCTTTCTTGCTATCGAGATTTTAAATTCTCAAAACATCGACTTTTCGAAGCCTAACCGAAGGAGCATTGAACATTCCATACATTATATACGGAGATATCTGAGATATGTGATATTATTCCTATTACATGCATCGTATCCTGATGAATGATTAAACCGGATATCTCATAGATTATCGATACTATCGCTGGTATTACCTATTTAGGCGCATGATTTGCTCGTAAATCTTCATCCATCCATTTAACGTCCCCTACCTCATCCCTCTGGCAAAACGCGAGAAAGATACATCTCGACCGATTCGTCTTGTCCCCGTAATTTTTTATGTTTTTCTTTTTTTATCGCTAGTGTCAGTTACTCATTTTGTTAAAACAAGATAATACATAAAATCTTTAGACAGAGATATTTACACAAACGACACGTTGACTTCGTTATATCTTATTGAAAAGAAATCGAGTAATAAGGATTAACGTAACACAATATAATTACATCGGCGTCAGCGGAATTTGCATTGTTTGGCTACTTGTAAGCTATGAAACATGCATGAGCGTTAAGTCTACCCACAGTTTCACAGTCAACTTTGCTTAAATAATAAATATCAATCTCGACTGAACCGAGCGTTCGGCAAACGAAACAATTTGCCACCTAGCTTTTCGTATTTCACTCCGCGATAACTTTTGTCACGACGATGCGAACGGAAAAACAGCGTTCGTTTGAATCGTACCGAAAACGTGTCTGCATCGAAGCGACGTAACTTTAAATACATACCTATAGGTACGCCTATGTTAAGGTGCATATAGCACGCTAGCCAATCGGAATGAACGCTACGCAACTGTCACACAACATGAAAAAGATATCGCGCAAAAAGTTTGCGTCTTCGATTGGAATTGACTTGGGCGTCGTGTTTACAAAATCTAACTAGCTTCGGGCAAAAACGTGATAGTTTTTGTGCTGTCGACGACGCGAAGTAATCCAAACAAACAAAACAAAGAGAAAGAGAGAGAGAGAAAGAAGTTGGGGATAATCGCGCCATTGAGAAAGTACAAGAACAAAGTGAGAGACACGCGACGTCTACTCCGATTGACTGGCTGTTTGTTTATCTCGCTGACCAGCAAATTGTAAATTGAAGACGACTTACCATGGCTCTCGGTGTATACGTCGGGCAGGATCGCGAGTAGCACCAAAACCAGCACCAATTTGCACTGCACCGTCACACCACCGACGGTACATAGCGAATTCAAGCACCAGATATCACTCGGCATGTTTCTTGGGCGGCGAATCGCAATGCACAATGCTCACGCGAACGTCATGACAACCGGTAAATCACGTTTTTACGTTCCCGTGCTCTATCTGCTTTCGTGACGCACACACCACACCGTACTAGCCACCCAACCCGACTGCTCCGCCGGTTTGGACTGTTGCGACACCTCTGACGGATCTTCGACCCCCACCTCGCCGCGAGTATCGAGCCATCGAAATTCACGAACACTCACGAACTTTGCCGAGCTCGTAGCGCGCCGACTACAGCCACATTTAAAACGCTTACGTTACGTTCATCTGTTTCTCGTTACAGTATCTCTGCTCCTTCTTTTCCCCTCCTAATTCTTTGATAAGAATTATCCGTCATTTCTTCTTTCTTGACCTCTGTAAATAAGAATTGCCAATCAACGCATATTAATAGCAGAGATACGGAAATCATGAAACTGCTTTATTTGGAGTAGAGCAACCAAGGCAAGGGAAAATTTTTTAAAAATGTTTGATGGTTTGATATAAAATTTTTAAAGAAAATGTCCTTCCTTTTTTTGAAGAAAAGGTAAAGTAATAAAATTGGATTAAACGGATATTAAGCTCCGAATGTAAAAGGCGGGGTTTGGAGTATCGATCAAACTGTACAAAGGAGAACCGACAGAATCGATTGACGTTAATTTAAAACGCTACTTCGTCCAACCAGTTGGTTTTACATTTTTATCATGGATAACTTACGAAGGCAAGTGATAGATGATATAATCATCACTTGCCAAGAAAACAACGTGGACGTGACTGAAGATTTTGTTTCCTTTTTGGTACGTTTTGTTTCCTTTCTTGCACGCGAGAAATTAAATTCGATATTAAATTAACCTAATTCTTGTCTATATGTTAACAGCTCACTTTGTTTCAATTAAATCCTGTATATGGGCTTAAAGTAGACGACGAAGAAAACAATAAGAAAATTGTTCAGGCAATAGTTGAAAAGATATGCGATCAAGATAAACCAAGTTTAACGACATTGAAAAGTCAATTATATTTTGCGAAACACTATCATGATAGAGGTGAAAATAAACTTTAGATACGCCAAATGATCGATATATAGAACAGTTAAATATGTTTAATTTGTGTAGACGAAACTGTTAAGCGACACAGACTACGACTGCATCAAAAAACTGGACCAATAGTGGCAGAAATTTGTCAAACTGAGAAACTTGCGAATAAACAGGAGTCAGAAAAATTATACCAAAAGATGTTGGTGGTCATTACGTTTTTGAGTGGTCTTGGAAATCCTACTGTACCTTCTGTGCTGAGGTAACGATATTAAAAATCATCAACTACCGATTATTAGTCAGAGATAAAAAGTTTACTTTTTAGAGAAGTGTCGGTAGCATTGCAAAGCGTCTTTCAACCTTCAGAATTGGAACAATACATAAAAATGTCTAAGCGAGAAAAGGAAGAACAGCTAATGGAATTAATGTGCATAGTCGCAGGAATACGTCTATTTAATAGAGATTGTCAACGGGGAGGCGAGGGTATCGATGATTGTGAGTCCTTGACGATTATTACAATTACCAAAAAAAAAAAAAAACAGATCAGTAATGTAAAATATCTTTTAAGTGCCAGCTATTTTGCAAAGAGCTATCGAAAAGACCCGTGACTGTATCGTGGAATTTCTAGAAAATTTAATGTCAAGAATATATAAATTTACCGCGCTCGCCGACAAAATAATTTTCATTAAAGAATTAATACCATTTGACGTTTATACAAAAGAGAATGTAAACTGGGCAATCGAGATGTTGAGTGCATCTCGACAGCAAGAAATTTACATCAGGTGTGTTGTTAATAATAACTAACGATGACTAGTTAATAATAATAATAACTAACGATAATTTCGAAAATCAATTGTCTCTTTCTTATAGGAAATTGTTGAGCGACGTAGAACATAGTGAAAAAGAAATAAAAAATTACATGGAACGGCTACAAGAGCGTCTTTTTAAACTTCACGATACAGTAAGATACAGAACTGCCATTCCTACCGTTCAAGTATATGTAAGAAATCACATTGTATGTTTTTTTTTGTTCCATAAATTTCCCTCTTACAAGCATTAGATTTTACTTTCTAATTTGTTTAGCCACAATTTATCGATTTGGCGGATATATGGATGGGACTTCAAGATGAAGTTATTGTACTAAGTCGTATTAACAACTTTTTCTGGGAACTTCAAACTTTGGGAGCAAAGGTAATTGCTCAATATAATTGCATTTGTAGATGAACTGGTGAGAACTAAATATTCAATTCCATAGACTGTGAATGTATACAACGAACAGCTATTGAACGAAATGCTGTCTGACGCAGAAATCCTCACAGATGCTGAAAGATTAGAGCGGTCAATGGGTGAAATAATAAGTAAGAAGATGAATTATAGATTAAATTGTATCACTGTACTAGAATTGGAAAGTAACAAATTGAATTACGAGTTCCTTTTTCAGGTGAATGCGGCCAGTGCACTATCTATCATCCTAATGAAACCAAAGATTTTGAAAATATAAATTTAGAAGTAAAAGCAAAATACTAAAATAGAGAGAATTATACATAATAACGATATTTCGTAGGTTAATAAACTCATTATCAGTTTCTAGGATTTTGCGCGTGGAAGTTCGTTAATGGATACGGAGCATTGATCCCAGGAAATCCGAATAATGGTGTTATTAAATGGAGAGGAAAGTATTATGTATTCTGCTCAATTGCAACAGCCCTACACTTCGGTGAAGATCCTGATAGGTATCTTTGTCAGATTATAAAGATAAAAAATATTGACATAAATAATTAGATGAATAAAAATTTGTCATAGGTGTACTTATGAGGCTCTTGATTATATACGCAATCACTTTGAATATGTATATTTGTTTCAAGTATACGACGACATTCGTGCTCTACAAACGCAGGAAGTGTAAGTACTTACGTATTTGAGATGAACTTGATTAAAGTTATCAAAATAAAATTATATATAATTAATTAATTAATTATAATTAATAAGGCTATCGGAAGAAGGACCTCAGTTGAAAACTTGCCAACATCAAATGGTTCAAACAGATTTGCATATACTTCCACCTTTTATCGACAAGAATTATTCTTCGAGCATCTGGGAACTAAGAAACAGAGCGCTGCATTTAGTAAGTGTTGTTGTTAATTAACGATATGAATGAGAGAGGAAGATTTCATTTTTTTTTTCTTTTTCTAGGCAACTATAAGCAAATATAAGACACATAGTACGCAAACATATAAATCCAACTTCCGATATGGCATTTACGTACAAACAGCTCCGCCTCGAAACAAAGAAGTTCAAACGAGAAGAGATAATTATATGAACACAAAGAAACTGTTAACTTATATCTTTGGTTTGCGGGGGAGACGCGATGATAATCAACACGTATTATCTTTTTTAGAAGACGAACTCGAACATTTATAAACATTTAGTTCTATATATGAATTTGATATCAGTTTTGAAGGACAAACTGGATAGGAGTGTACGAGGACACCTATGATAAAATTAAGCTACAAAGGGCACTCTTAAAAAAAAAATGAAAGCAATATTTTTTAATAATATTCTCAAATACATTCACGAAATATCAGGGCATAACCTGTACTTTTCTTCGTTTAAAAAACAAACTGATATTATAATTTGTTATTCCTTGTATACGTTTATCATTATCTCCATTGTAATGTTTTCATTATTATTAATCGTTTGAAATGATTTCATTGTGGCTCCCATTAATTTAGGCCAGCATTCATTAATTTATATTCAAAATACACAAATTTTTCCATACAACGAGGTGTGAATATCCACACTAGGAGTAATTCTATACCTCGCATCATCAACCTATCTTATTTTCTACAATTCAACATTACGCAGTGCTGCACATATTGTGACTTTTAATATGCATGCATCGTATCTTCACTGAATACATTATTTTACCATTAAATCTTAAAAGTTAGGTCAATTTTTTACACCAAGAACCTATATTACGACAATAATTATTAATTACATGATAATACAATTAAATTTTGCTTAATAATAATTTTAGTGTATAATGTAACAATTATACAGAAGAGGTACAGGATGTTGATTTTTCGCATTGTCTTTCTCTTAATTTTTATCATATTCTTTTAGCCTTACCACATATCATTTCCCCTCTTACCCCTCTCTCTTTTTCTCACTCTCTCTCTCTCTCTCTCTCTCTCTCTTTCTGCTGTCAAAACTGTTTATCTCTCAGTTACATCCATTGCCGAAAGTAACCAACGTTAAAAATAAGAAGATGAAAATATTGTGTGATATTTGAGCGGCAGTTTGCAATAAAAAAAAAAAAAATAAATACAACTGTAATAATTGCTATTGGAATTCTTTATATTTACTCTGCTTGAAATGTTGACCGTCACATAATAAAATAAAAAAACAAAAATTCATTGTTGAACGAATGAATTTTTGAAGAATTTTAAAGCAGTTTACTTCATTTTTACTGCCATTTATGGCACACCGTATTTTCATGTTTGATGAAAAAAACTGTTTACAATAACCACCAGGCAAACAATAAAAAAACATTAACTCTGAATACATTGACTTAAAACCAGCTTATTGACTATCGGCCATTTTAATGTTTTCCACATTTCGAAATCATCCGCACGTCCATGGTACCAACCCTTCCTTTTTATATCATGACATTGACCAAATCTACATGGATTCCTACTTGTGGGTCATCATTTGCGTACACATTTTGGGCAGCTTTTAACAATGTTAACGAGCCACACTTTTAATAATGCCCATAAATTAAGATGCTACATTGCAAATATTCAATAAGATAAAGCAGCTACCATGGACAACAGAGTTCATCGGAATGATGTAAACATGGCTAAAGTCTTAAGTCGCAAGAAATATGTTTGTGTTTGTATGTATGTATATTTATGTATGTACCGTGTGAGAAAGATGGAGAGATGCTCATTGCATCTTGGAATATGTTATACAATGTTTATAATCTGTCAGATTCCATGGTTCGAGGATGACTTTAATCTATAAAGTGATTTTTAAGATATTTCATCATACCAAAAGTTCTGAAACGTTTTACTCCAATTACTTTTAATAATTCATCATCGCAGAGTGCATATTGCTTATTTTTAGGATCCTATAAAATAAAAAAAAAATACGTTAGAGTATTAAATATAATATAACAAAACAAAATTACACGGAACTCAAAACTTACATAAAGATTTCTTTCTTTAATGATACTCCAAATCTTCTTTACGACTTCGTGTCGAGCCATCTGTTCAGCACCAACAACAGCAGCAAGTTCCGGAGATAATGTTATAGCACGCGTGTAACCGCCCTTACCTCCCACACCTTTACCGCCTCCGCCACCTTTCTTTGCTCCACCACCTTGAGCTTTCTTAACCTTACCCCAATCCTCATCACTGTCGCTGTCACTACCTTTCTTTTTTCCTTTCTTGCCTGGTTTATCTGTCAAAAATATACCAAATTATAATTATGGAAATGAATGAATTTATACATATATATATGAAATTTTATAATCTACTTACTTTTCTTAGGAGTAGCTTTTGGTTTCTTTGGGTTATATTCTTCATCACTAGCATCATCATCACTTGCACTCTCCTCATCATCAGAAGATCCCTTCTTACGCTTACTCATTGTTTTCTTTGCAGGACTTCTTTTGGCTGGCTTCTTTTCTTCCTCCTCCTCTTCTTCCTCTGATCCTTCCTCCTCTTCCTCTTCTCCATCTTCAGATTCTTCACTAGCAGTCTTCTTCTTCTTCTTTGCTCCATCTTGTTTTTCTTGCAAACACTCCATGACTAAAGTGTCTACTTCTTTTTTCCTATACATAAATTAATCACAGAATCCACATTAAACGCAAAATTAAACTTGTTAACTAAAATAGATCTATATTCAACTTCAAAGAAAATGTTGAAGGAGGAACGAGGTAAAAACTTAAAAGAATAGTTTTACACAGAGATCCTTCATTTTATTTAGGATACAGATAATCTCACTCTTGAATTATGTAAATTACAAGAACGCCTGCTGTATCCAAATCACATGTTTATATATAAATTTTCCATACATTTTTTTATTATTAATTTCATTATAAGCATAAATACAAAAGAAATATAATGGATATTAATAAGGCATTTTAAAAAAATTCTTACCTTTCGGTGAGATCTATATCAAGTTTTCCTTCAATCTGTAGCCTTACTTTTTTAGCAGACATGGTGGTAAGATCCGCATCCTTAAGGATAGCTAAACACAAAAATATAAATTTAAAAAATTAACTTAACAATTCGAAATTTAATAAGCAGTAAGCAAATGTATTGATACAATATTCATTTTTAATCGATTTTTATTTTAAACATTGTACATGAATAATATTTAGTACATAAAATTTTACAAAATATAACTAATTATAATTTTATTAATGAAGAATCATTGTAATGGTATTAAAAAATTTAAAATATAAAATGTGTGGTCGAAATTGCGATAGCGTATTTTCCCGCGTTAGAGAGAGCTAGTAAATACTGAATGAAAATGGCAACCATATACTGCCGGTTGCCGATTCCCCGTATTATAAAGAAAAAAAATTCAGATAATTAACTTCATCGCGAAAATGTAATAAATTAATTGCATTTCTAAAATGGCTTTCTTTGCATTGGTTGATCGATCGTAGTATACATTGAACCTTGGAATGATGGAAAATAGCTAAAAGTTCAATCACGTATATACGATAAAGGTCCGAGCGGATCGGTGGCGTAATTCATATTTCGGTTAGAAAAACAATAAATGTAGGAGGGAAAAATTTGGAATTAAGAGAAAAATATTGAGAAATATCGGTGGTGTGTCCATTTTGATGCGGCGGGAAAAGGTAAAAATACTGAATATTCGTAACGACGAAATACAATGTAACTCCAACTATAACAAGCGAATAAAATTCGAGGCACGAAAGCTATATTTGGATTGGCAAAATAAAAAATAAGATCCATTGAAATATTCTAGAAAATGAGGGCATGGTCCATGCTGAGATCGCTTTTCACAGTGCAAAAGACGTTGAAGACAAGAGAAAGAGTGAGATATGAAACATGCGATGGCTTCAGGCGCGCGCCACCACAGCCAGACGCGTCATACAGTATACTATAGAATTGGATATGGAAAGCGATCATTTCTAAAAAAACCAAGGGAAAATCGAAATTTTTGCAAGACATCAAAAAATTTTAGAAAAATTTCAATTGCAGATTACACGAAACGGTTTGGAGATGCAATATCTCAATACAGCTGTACGTAAGTGAAAATACGATGAATCGTGGTTGTAATGGCCGGCGTGGGGCACGCCACTTCGTCACATACGTGCGCGCTAAAGTCGTCACGTCGCAAGAGCAAACAGCCCGATTTCCTACATATTCCTACTCGCAAACGTGCGAATAACTTGCACCACGAATGATAACTAACTTAATTTTATCATATTCGAAGATCAGAGTATGGTAAATCAAAGGATATCATTACTTACCGGTGATTTCTTTACGGAGCTCTTCGTTCGAAATATCAGCCATGATAGACCTTCTCGTTGTGCGTATTGCTGCCAACTGAACCTATGCCGGCTGCGGACTGCCGTAGCGTCCGTTGGTACAGTCACCCTATACAGTGAGTCGAAAATGTGTTACCTATATGAAACTTTAAAAACAGATATCTCAGTAGGGATACGTTAAAAATAAATACTATATACACCAAATCGTGTTAGTTTTTTACGATCTACAAGTTTCTCATGACGCCCCACTCGTAATTTTGCGATCGAATGGTCCTATTCAGACGTTCCGCCAACACATTCATGAAAACTTTTTGGTCGTAACTGTACTTTAAGCGACCGCTCGTGGCTGCCGGTGGCGTCTACAGTACAGTCGACTCATGTACCTAGTACTATTTCTCTTCCAGAAAATATATTTTCAATAACCTATAATATTGCTGCCTAACATTCTAGAAAAATATCATATACACCAATTTTCGGATTAATTTTTCTTTCTTTACAAATTTCTTATAACGTTCAGCGGTCAATAGTATATATAATTAATGGACCGAAATATGATTTTTCTCAATTCTTCGAACTGTTTTATCGAAATGGACTGTACAAAGCGACCACTCCGAGATTCATAGCATCAGGCATATAGTCGCATCATATGACAATCAGTATATATTCTACAGATATGTCATAAAAACTAGCAGCTTAATGAATATCGGTCGCGATTCCGACTTCGTTAGGCAAAATTACACATCGAGAATGGCGTTGCTGCAATCGGAAATTTTTTCTTTGTAGATCTCTTGTATCATCTACATGTATCGTCAATTTCATTATCTTTATCTATAACAACTCCAATATTTTGTTTACAGAAGAATTTCACAAATCAATATATTTAATGATATTAAGTGATCCATGTTTGGTTACCATAGTTAGTAGGTTTATGTAATAAATATATTTTTATCATACCTAAAAATTAATACATTCACGTATAATTGCATCCAATCAGTGCGATATTTTAATAGGCCGCGACTGTCGAAGCGACCACTCGGTTTCTTCCTCGCTTTAGTGGTACAGTAACTACTAACATGTTAGAAAGGATGCTCCGAAATAATGATCTTGGAAAATTCATAACTTTACAACCCTTAGTTCTAGAGGAATGTTGTATTTACAAAATCGTATCAGTTTTTTACGAAGAAAATATTTCTTAGGAAGCGCCTTGCTCGATTTTATCATCTAACATATGTATCTGGAAATTACACTAGCTATGATGCAAATACTTTTGGAGCTGACTATATCCTATCTAGCAGGTTCATTGAAAGATGAATTTCTCGATAAAATTTTATATAAATTTGTTTCAGAAACTTCATTAAAATAAATTGAATTTTTTTTCGGAACGATCTATGTGTTGAAATCCTTTTATTTTAGCCTAGATTATATATTTACTGATGACACGTCGAAATGTAATGCCGCCACGGGTGTTTGAACGCTTTAAAATGGCGGTTTCATTTTTCGCGGATTTATTTCGAGAACACGATTTATTATTAACAATCAGTTTAATTATCTTACAATATTGAACTATTTCTTCCCAGTGTACAATCTTATATTTCGTTTATGAGTATATTTTCTACAAAAACTTTAACTATCTGTATAGGAATTGATAATATTATGAACTTTCGCCAAAAGTATGTAGTTTTCCCTCGCAATCTTTTGTCATTTCCGGTGCAACAACACCATTGCTTTAATTATGAGAAATAATGTGTTTGTTACTTACAACTGTTCGTCAAATATTTCATAATGTATTATAAAAATGCGTTTTGATGAATGAACAAATATCTTATCATCGTTTATTTTATATACAACTCGAGCTACGATTGCAGAATTGTCTCGAAAATATTGATATTTTCAAGAGACAGATGAGTTTGCTGCGCCATCTAACGTTGCATTATGCACTTTAATCCTATCAGCAGATAAAGACATCGTAGTAAGAAATGGTGGACAAATTGAATACGTACATTTTTCCTTGTATAGAATGTAAATTCTAATATTTTCATCGTATTAATTTTATAAGTTATGATAATAATATAACTATGTTAAGTATTTGAGATTTAAAATATATGCAATTTTATAAAGTTCCTCGCACAAACGATCTCGTCTATGATTCTTCGTATTCCCATATTCTGAAATACCGATTGCCTAAAAGAACAGGAACACAGCCACAGACGAGATATATTATTTTCTATATAAATTAGTATTATATGTCACAGACTTGTAAATTAGCACTTAGTACATGTCAACTGAATTATAAGTTTAAAACTAACCGTGCAAACGTAGTTTCATTTTGTAAAATTACATATAGAAATTACAGTATTTATGGTTACCTTAAATTAAAACAATAATACAATAAATAAAACAATAGGGCTATAAACAATAAAACTATAAAATTGTAAAATTTTAACTAAATAAAACCTAAAAACTGTAAAATTATTGATTGGACTTTTCGGTATTGAATGATAGATAATACTGTAATGGGTTTCAAAAATCATATTCCTGGCGCATTCACTACTTGACCAGCCTCGATCGTTTTACTTGATGTAATTCCCCAATTCACCGTTCTTTAAACGTAGAGTGCGCTAAAAAACCAGTGATTTTTTACTATGTCGGTATTTCGGATCTCCGGCCACGAAACCCCGTAAGGTGCAAGGTCTATTCATATACCTCGTCTGTGCCTGTACAAAGAATTAGATACGAGTGCCATCTGACGACGAAAGAACGAACCGAAAAGAGCGCAAAACAAACTTCAATAATTGAAATATTGCATTTATTCTGTTTCATACCAGAAAATAGAGGAAGAAACTTAATTAATAACGATGACAATGATGATGATAATAATAATAATAATATACGTGTGGATTTATTCACAATCATTAGCATGAAACGAATTAATGATAATTTTACATTTATTAAACGCTACGGTCTATCACAATAAATTCTTCTCCTTGCTCACCGTTCGCGACTCGACGGCTTTGTATAGAAATATATTTGAACAAACGAATGCTAACCGCTACTGAAACGTATATCGCATTTCGATGAAGGTCCCGGGTAGGGAGGGGTACCGTCGCGAAATTTTCGCACATCTATACATAGATATATCCATAATTAATTGTATAGTACATGTAGATGTACATATGTACAAGCTAGAAGTGAAGTGGAAAACGCGAGGACGAGATCCTCCTTGCATCCTCCTTGCTGGATATGTTATAAAGGCGTAAAGCTACAAACTACGGTACGTATTTTGGTCCGATCTTTCATTAGCCCGATCCTATATCTCGAAAATATTCGAAAAGCTGACCGTGTATGCAAGCGAGCAGTATTCGGCCCCTATTATTACGTATGTATCCTATTTAGAACCGCGTTTTAACTTTTCTCGATTGAAGTTCGAAGACTGTAAGACCATAAAAACCAAGAGACGATGTACAGTGAGTACAGTTCTCGTAGAAATTGAAGTCCAAGATAGTACAAGATAGTACACGGAAGTACTTATATCATAGTACAAGTAGTTGTCCGACGACTCGTAGGAATTCGAGGTTCATTATTACAAGAACGTCTCGCATTTCTAATGTACATTCATGCTAAACATTAACAGTTTTCTTTGTACTTACTGTTCTAAAAAATTCTCTCTCTCTCTCTCTCTCTCTTTCTTTCTCTCTCTCTCTCTCTCTCTCTCTCTCTCAGTATGATTTACCGCTTTATCGATAAAGTACATTTTATTGCACTGTCCGATCACTGCAGTTCGACGAAAACGACAGCAACTGCTCTCTCTCTCTCTCTTTTTTTTAGCAATCATCTAAATCATTGTCAATTATTACCACGGTAGAAAAATAGAGGGAACGATGCGAGTGATAAAATCAAAATTCAGGCATGTGCGTGACGTGTGTGCCTATATGTCGTGTTATACATCGTGTACGCAATATATTTACAATATATTTACGCGCGTGCACCCGATGTACGACGCGAATATAGTAACGCGCGCAAGCCATGCAATTTTGATATATCGTCAGTTTTATTTTAAAAAATCGCAAGACCGACGGAGTTTTCTTCTCTTTCCATTCTTCTCTCTACCTAAAAAGTCCTCGACAATCGACTTAAAATATTTTATTCGCTCGTTTCTTTTTTCTTTTTTTTTTTTTCTTTTCTTTATCGCTAATGATTGCGTTCAATCGGAAAAAAATAACGTTCCTGCGCGTGTCTATATGCGATTATAACTACGGCAAATATTCACTTTCTCTCATTCGACTGAAAAAAAACTCCGAGCACTCGTCGAGTAAGTACTACTGTTCCAATAACGATATTTGCTCATGCGCCTCGCCATCGGAAATACTGAACGTTTCGATCCTCCTTCCAGGCTGGATTATCTTTTTTTGTCATAGCTTCGTATGCTTCACACTGTCCGTCCAATAGTTTTGTATTGTCATCGCCTCTAGCGAATTTAAGAACGAGTCATTGTCCAAGCTGTACATCTCTTCGGAATTGTCCTGCAAACAAGAGTCACCGTGTTATGACTAAACAGATGAACAGTCAGTGAACGTCGCAATATTTTAAATGTAAATTTAAATTTAAGTTTAAATTAAATAAATTTTAATCTAATACAGGGCGGGCCAAAAATCACTTCCTACAAAAATAAATCCGTAATTTTCTTATTATATATCTTTTTTTCATTCCCCCTTTTTTTTTTACAGATTAAAGTTCATGCTTGAACTTAAATTTAAAATTGATAAAAATCGTTTTCTCTTATACCTTTGATGTCTTATAAAAAAATAAAAAAAATAGGTGAGAAGAAACTTTTGGCCCACCCAGTATTAATTATTCATGATCTGACAAAATCATGGTAAACTGCAACGCGTTTTTCAATACTTACACGAATCGTGGAGTCATCGATGTAACCAGAACTATCGGGATTACTGCATTTGTCGCTGTTAAGCGTTTGCGGCGGATTCAGATACCTACGTCTGTAACCGAAAATGTTGCTCAATACCGAAAATTTGTATCATCTTCTGTTTTAACCAGGCGAGTGTTCGTGTCGCGTTGATTACCTGTACATAATGAATCCAAGGCTACCCATTGTGCTGAGCAGAACTACAGTCGCTAGGCAACTTCCGGTAATAGCGGCAATGTCCACCGTTGATCTCGAACCGCCTTCCTGCTTCGAATTCTCGCTATTACTTTCGTTGTAGTCGATCTGGTTTTCCTGTACCTGATCCCTTCCGAAACCTTTGGGAAACGCTCTGCTCGACCGCGTTGACTCGCTCACTCCAACTATAATTGCATCCAGATCATTTCAAAACGAGGAAATCTCTCTGCTTTTATTTTATGTTATCGAATCAAAAGATTATCTGAAATAACTAAAAATTGCTAAAATAACTAAAATAATCTGTAAGATCTAAAGACTATGGTTTGAATTTAAAGATTATCTAATATAACTAAAATAATCTGTAAGATCTAAAGATTATGGTTTGAATGTAAAGAAATCACCTAAAATAATTAAAAGTTACTAAAATAACTTAAAATAAAATAATTATACTTGAATCTTACTCTAACTTTAACTCTCTAGAAGCGACATCCGATTGACAATTTTTGATCATTTTCATAGGTTTAAATTATATCACAGACGAATAAATCTCATTTGTGATTATATTAACACATTCATGACCGGTAACGTAGTTGTAAGTTATTTCAAATTTCTGCCGGTACTATTGTTGTTTCTATTGTCATTTCAAAATTGGCGCTCCTGCTAAACCGCGAGGCTTATATAACATAAACAAAAAGAACGTAGAAATTTTTGGCATCAATTCGACACATCGAAAACAAAATAGCTGCTATTTTCATAATTTTCACAGAAATGGAAATGTTGCATCGTCAATCCCTAGAGAATATTGTTCACTTTTGATCTTTTCTTGCCTTTCTGTTGCAAAACTGAAATCCCGTTTGGCTGGAATCATGTTGCCGTTAAAAAGTTAAATAAGAGCTCTCTTGTTTTCTCATTTAATGTCGCTTTTCATAGTTTCATAATGTGTTAAAATAAACCACAGAAGCTCATGTCGATCAGGTATGTACTATTTGTTTCACAATCCCTCCAAAGTATTCGTAATTTTTAGACCCGACGAACTAACTGTCCTGCCCCCTTAAATAAATAAGCGAACATTTCTCCTCGCGTCAGGAAATCGAACCATTCACCTTCTAAAATCGACGCGGCCGTGGCGAACAACTGCGGCTCGATGAACTCCCCGTTGATTTCGACGTCGTCCGATCGATTGAACGTCCTGACGCCGGGACTGCCGGCGGACGACGACAAAAGCGAGGAGGATTTCGTTTTGTTCAGTACCAGCCTGATTCTAGACACCTCTTCCTGAAGAGGTAGCACCGTGAGATCCTCCACTTGGTCCGCGCTGGCGTTCCGGTTCCCGTTTTCGTCGACTTTCCCCTCCTGTTCGTATTTCGACCTGCCGCCAGTTTTGTTCGTCGTTAAGATCCACGTGATCTTGCTGTCCTTCTTCGTCGCGGGGTTCCGAACCCTGTCCACACCGTCGGCGTGAAACTGCGGCGTGAAACTTTTCGCGGTGTCCACGTTCACCGCGTTGCTCGCGTTACCACCGTGATAATCCTCCATGGGACTGGTGCTGGTCTCGATGACACTCGCTCCGTGATAATCCTCCATGGGGGTGGAGGCGGTGCTCGGCTGCCTGTCCGAGGTCACGGCCGCGTTCGTCGGAGGATGAAGACCGATCGCTTTGGCCACGCGGAAGCTCTGACAAGGATCGGCCCTCTCCGCTTCAATCGCAGCGATCTCCGACGTCGATTCTGTACTCAGGCGATCCTGCACCTGGCCACCACGCGGTTCTGCCGTGCTCGACGGCACTGGGCTCCCTAAAATCACTGAAAAATCGAAACGTTTCCATGTCAGATGTAAAACAGAAGTCTGTTCACACGAAGTCTGTTCTATCTGCTATCTGCTAGTAGCTTTAGCTGACTATCTGACTGTGAGCAATTTGTCAAAGGAGAGGAGGCAAGTGGACGTCTCCGAACAATGATCTCTCTATGAGATCTCTCTATCTAAGGTGGGAAGAAAAGTTTGTCCGTGGCTATCACAGATGAACTCTATTTACATATCTTTGATAACTTGCCACAAAATTGATCTTGATCTCTAATTTCAAGTGCAATTTTTTTTTTTTTTTTCTTTTTTGCATTGTATTCTACTTATTACGAAGATAAAAATTTTCCAAGGCACCAGTTCTTATGAAAAATGAGAAAAAAGTTTCTTAACACTGCGGATGCGTGCGTGCTAACAGCGACTTTATGGTTCCGGACGCGTGGATGTCTATTTTACATAATTTTCGTATTAGGTTTCACTAACATAACGATTTATCATAGTTTGTGACATCAGTGTGAGTCTAAATAATCAAAACTAACTGTTAACATTATTCGAAATATAAACATTACGTAATATATTCTCTATGTATAGAGTGCTCAACCACCTTTGCACAGTTAACCATCTATTTGTGCATACATAAAAACAATTTGGGGAATATCCGAATTTTATTACGTCAAGAATCTTAAGATCCTATTTCATACTTTCTATTGACGTTGAGTTAGTTGCACACCATTGATTATTCTACGTTCAAAGTATTCAGTTCAATAATTTCTAATTATTGTTAATTGTTCTTATTTATTTTTTTCCTCCCGTTGTTCTTATTTATTTATTTACTTTTTTCCTTTCCGTAATTAATTATTCTTCAATAGAGAATTCTTGTACAATTTCGCGATCGTGCTGAGGAACACGTTCGAACGTTGTGCGATAAGTACTCGAACCTCGTTTAGAAGATAATTTATTTAGCAATGCAAATGTACATGCATTTAGCAATGCAAATGCAAATGCATACAAGTTTCGAAAGTGAGGATGATATTGTTCGACCGAAAAAACGTTTAATTGTACTGAGCAGCAATGAAGAAGTTCATTTAAACGAAGATTACACAATTAAACACAATTAATTAAAGATAGTTTATATGTATTTACATAAATTTCTTTTTGTTTGCGTTTTATAAATTTATTATTATTATTGATAATTTTAAATTAACATGACAAAATAAAGTTTTATAGTAAAAATATATTTTAGTAATAATTAAAAATTAATAATATTATTTATAGTTTAAAGTTGTGAAAATGAATTTTTTAAAAATGAATAAGTAAAATTTATTTTGTACCCTTTGCATCAGGGTTAATTAATTTATTTTAATAATCTAACTATTTCGAAAGTAATGATCTAAATATATATATATATTATTTTTTTGTAAAATAAAAAAAATAAATATATATTTAGAAATTAAATGTTTGTTGTACTTATTAATATCTAATTTTTTTTAAATAAATTTAAATAAAATAAAATAATAAAAATTACAAAAATAAAATGGAATAATAAAAATTATAAAAATAAAATAAAATTACAAAAATTACGAAAATAAAATAAAATAATAAAAATTATAAAAATAAAATAAAATTACAAAAATTACAAAAATAAAATAAAATAATAAAAATTAAAAAAACAAAATGAAATAATAAAAATTATAAAAATAAAATAAAATTACAAAAATTACGAAAATAAAATAAAATAATAAAAATTACAAAAATAAAATGAAATAATAAAAATTATAAAAATAAAATAAAATTACAAAAATTACGAAAATAAAATAAAATAATAAAAATTATAAAAATATAACTTTAAAAATTATTTATTTTTAAGTTCTTTGGAACGTAACTCCCCTTTCCACCTAGTCACGTGTAACACGGTTTCACTCGACATGCTATTTTGCAGAAACCTATCTATCTGTCCGTGTCATAAAAAGGCTATTTGTGTTGGAGACCACGTAAAAGAAGTATTGTATCTAAAAACGTACCGAGAAATTGTGCGGTAACCCAGAACCAGTGCATCCACCAATGCAACGTCATCGCGTCATCTGTGTGTGCCTGAAACAGAGTTGAAAAGAAAATCAGCCGACCGAAAGAATGCGAATAACAATGAAGGAGTTCATCGATTTGTCGCAAATCGACTGTCCGCGAGAATATCGTGGAACGATCATGAAACACGCTTGACAATGAGTACACGCTTTCGGATATTGATGAACCATCGTGGAGAAGCCATTTCGCTATCTCCAATGTGAATCGTAACGATATCTAAATTAAAAAACAGTCGAAGTAGAGGATGAAATCTTTTATTAGATAAACCTTTTGTTCTCTTGGCGCCCTACTCTCTATTGTTCATGTTAACGACGCGAAACGATTGTACAGATAGAGATTCCTGCGATAAATGTCCACCTTTTTTTAAAATGATAATACAATCGATATAGAAAATATATATTTGTGAAAATACGGGGTGGGTCAAAAGTTCCTTCCCCCTTATTTCTCTTTCACGAAACATCAAAATGTAAGGAAAAACTAGATTTCACTACTACTAAATTAAATTTAACTGATTTCTTTTCATTATGTTTGAACATTTCGTTGTAACTTTTCAAATGAAAACGGACAAGAAGAACAGTTAATACGATACAACGTATCCACTGAAAACTAAAAAAACTGAAAATTCACATTTGACAACCCATACGTGTAATGAGATCGAGCCATCTCACCTATGCCATGTGCCACAGAGTACGCGAAAGTGCTCGTTGAAAATTTCCCTTTCCTCTTGTTCCAATCGTGTAAATTATGTCGACGGATCTGTGTCGATGAATTTTGACTCTGGTAGCCCTTTCATTATGCCTGTCGGGACAATGATGTCCATTAGTCACGTGAGCACGCGGATATACCAGACGTCGACGAGGACAGAGTGCCGCTCCGAAGCCTCGTACTCGACGAACGCGCGATCGAAAGATCGATTTGGAACAGGGCTTCTCAAAGTGTGTGATCGTAACTAAATTTCGGGGGGACGCAGTTCGCAGAAATTTTAGCAAAACTAAAAAAATTAGTGCAGAATATTTGCCTTTGTCATACGAAAGAATAAATTTTCTTTGCGATTTATTATCAACAAATATTCATATTTCTATTTTTAATTGTAATCGATCGTAATTGTTCCTAGTTTATACAACCCTGTACCCAGGCTCGTGAAAGTATTTGCACAGATAAAAGTGGTCGCCGAGTGGAGAAGTTTGAGAAGAGACTGATTCAGAGCACGTAGCACGTAGCAAGCCTGATTCAAGCTTTTAGCAGCTTTTCATTTTTCATCGACCAGCCGAAAACCTCGCCGATAACGATCACACAGCGAGTACTTTCGATTATCGTCGCACGTGATTGAAAAGCAAACTCTGCCGATCGAGGCGATGCGCTATCTAGCACTGGAAGATCGGCCGAGGCAACCGCGGCTACCTCGTCATCCAGAAAATCGGATACTTAAGTGAGTAATCGATTGCTCAATCCGCTCCGGCGTGACTCACCGTCAGAAGCGGAGCAAGGAATTTCAAGAATCGAAGGTAGGATCGCTGAATCACGGGCGATCTACTGTCGCGAGAAATCGAATGTGTAATTTTCAATTGCGCGTTTAAAATTGTTCGAAACAGTTTGAAGAAAACTGTTTAACCACGTAACGAACTGAGAATGCGTACACCTTTAAACCGATGCTTTCTGACATATTTATTGAAAATATTTCCATACATTGAATTTATATTCACTGATGTTTATTGAAAATATAAATATACTAATGCGTTGTTTCGTTTGAACCTCCAATAAGTAAATCAATTTATTTTATTATTTGTATAATGCTCTGGTACGAACTCAAGTACTCAAAGTGTTAATAGTAAAATTGTAACTTTATTATTACTATAGTATATATTATTACTATAGTATATATTATAATATGTATATGTACTATATGTATACTATAGTATATTATACTATGTACTTCGTATGCTAGTATATTAGTATACTATACTATTACTATACTGTATATATAGCATACAGTACATTATATATACTATTACTATATACTATATACTATAGTATACTGTATAGTAATAGTATAGTATAGTATATTATAGTATACTGTATAGTAATAGTATAGTATAGTATACTGTATAGTATACTATAGTATACTGTATAGTAATAGTACACTGTATACTATAGTATACTGTATAGTAATAGTACACTATATACTATAGTATACTGTATAGTAATAGTATACTATATACTATAGTAATAGTATGCTATTGTATTATAGTAATAGTATACTATTGTATACTATTATAGTATAATATTATATAGCTATATACTATATATAAGTAGTGTAATAGTATACTATAGTAAGTGCAATAACATATTATATACTACGGTAATAGTATACTATAGTGTACTATATAATATTATAGTATAAACTATAATACGCAAGAGGTTAAATAAATCAATAAAAACATTCGTTTTTCCAGATGCTCGAAAGGGCATGTTCTGGCTTAACTTGGAGAGACGAGTTTTTCAGGGAAGTTCGGCGAGATGAAAAAGGTGCGCACACGAGGAAGTTCGACGCGGCTCGGACGTGTTTCCTGACAAAGCGAGAAGTCGGGGTACACGAAAAGAGGAAAAAAGAAAATCAGGTACTGTTACCCGCAGAGAGCAGTCATGCTCTCCTGACTGTAACCAGTTGCGCCTGGATGCGCGCCGCGACGCCCAGTGTCAGCCTCTGTCGCAATTTTCCAGCCTCTGGGCCCAGCCTTCGTCGAGATATGCCGGAATCAACGTCACGTAACCGCTCCCTTTCCGCTTGCTAAACGCTCCATTCGTTCTATCGAAATCGCAACCGGTGACGTCAGAGGCAAACAACGCTCAGAACAACGAGAGAAAAATCAGGCGAAAATTTTATCACGGTATCGCGTGAGTTTGTCAACGATGATGTCACCGAAACGATTGTTCCTTAACGAAAGTTTAGTATTTGGTATTTGGTACTTGGTACTTGGTACTTGGTACTTGGCATTTCGTAAAAGTTAGGTAAATTTTATATTAAATAACAAATACTTATCCAATTCATATGTATCAATACGATTACAGAATTATACTATGCGTATTGTTAATTTAGTGTAACAACATCTTTATTCAAAATTTCCATTCAGTTATTAATAATTTTAGATTAATTACAATCATTTCATAATTATCGCCTTATTTTAATTTACTGCTTTATTTAGTTTAAAAGTATGTATGCGTTAAATTTAAAATAGTTTAAATGCATTTGGTTTAAATAAAATGTTAAAATGTTAAATTTCTTTACGAGATCAAATAACGTAGTAAACAATACTGGAATTCTGGACGCTTAAGTGGGGCATTACTGTACTAACGAAACTCGATACGTTAGCTGCAAAAATTGTTAGTTAATTATTTCAATCGTTTTAGGTAATAATTCGAAGTATTTAATTCCCAGGGAAAGAGCAGTAGAAATACAATACAAAACTTTGAAAATTTTAATTTTGTAAAACTGCCGTGTCCTTGCTACTTAAAATCGACGTATCGTCGAAATAACATCCACATTTAACAAAATAACACATCTTCGAACAGTCAGTTAAAAAAATTTTATTTCAAACCACAATTCGCATTGTGGGCTCATTTATCCCACTGTCTTACCTACCAGAGAGTGAACAATTAAATGACTGTTTCAAGTGCACAGAGCCTCGCGTTTTCCTCTTAGACCAGAGATGACGAGGATGATGATTGAATGCCATGTCACGTACTACTTATTGCTGGCATTGTATAACCTTGTTACTTCGTAGCGATACGTGTAGATATGAAGCATACTTTGTATACAGGGTGTCCATAAAGTGTCTTTACAATTTCAAAAATTTATTACAAAGGCAAATGAAAAGACAGATAAGTGAAAATTGTTACAAAATGAGACGTATATATTTAAGTTCTCTTCGCCTTATTTAATACACCTCTATAAATAAATTTTTGAAATTGCAAAGAGATACCCTGTATATATATATATATATATATATATATATATATATATATATATATATATATATATATATGTACGTGTGGTGATATGTGTGGCGAAGTAATTGCTGCGATGTACGTACACGCGTTTAAGAAGAGGCGAGGATTCGGGATCGTGTCAAAGAGCGTGACCTTGCCAAGCGAGACGATTGGATGAATGATGCCGCGTGCACGAGTTCCTGAACCGCGCGACATTACGTTCAGCTGCGTACAGTGACCCTTTTGCCAGTTAATTCTAACGCGGCGTGGCGAAATTCATCAACTCGATGATTCGAAAGATGTAAAACGACTGAAATTCTTTTTAATTTACAAATACACGGTTCGTGAAAAAGGTAGCGACACGATTTCTTGATTAATCGCTCGAACAGACGAACTCCAAAAAATTCACGCCAATTATTAACACCACGAAACTCGAGTTCGAGTCAAGTGATTTTAATGGCTGATGTAAATTTTCTTGTTCCCAACGTTGATATTTTCTAAAACGTACGTACGACCTTGATTCCCGGATGTTACGACTGTTCGTCGATCGGCGCGTTACACATTTACACATACTGATTAATAATTAAATTATTAGTAATAAGTTATTGTTGCGCATATGTACACGCAACGTTTGTAGAGATCAAATAAGTATCCGCGTCGAAGTACACTTACGAGTAGTAAACTGAAAGCGAGAGTAAACGATCCGCGATGTAATTGGCAACACCGCGTTTCAGTTAATTACACGGCGATCACTGCGTATATACCAGTGAATCATTGCAGATAGTCAGACATAATAAACACGGGACCGTGTAATCCGAGGTGTTACATGTACTACATATGTTCATCGATATCGAGAACGCAGACGATATTAACAGGCAATAACGAAAGGGTTCGGACGAGTGGCTCGTGCCACTTCGTTTCTAGACCAAAAAACTCAGTCGCTGGTCGCATTCCGCGTGCTCTTATTTCACGGTGCGTGAAACGCTCGAGCGTTGATTAATGCGAGTTTTAAGCGATTAAACATGATTTTTTGAACGTCAATTACGGGGAAACGAGCGCAGCTAGATTCGTTCTATATCGTTTACAGAGCGAACGCGAACGATCAGCTGATGAAAACCTGTCTCTCGATCTTGTAGATTTATATACAGGGTGGAACAGGTCAAATTTTTTTTTTTCTTGCATTGTATTCTATTCGTTACAAAGGTAACCATAAGTCACATCCTAATAGTTCTCTTGAAAAATGGCAAAAAAAGTTTCATGATAATTTAACACTGTGGACGCGTGCGTTCTAACAGCGACTTTATGGTTCTGGACGCGTGGATGTAGTGTTTATTACGTACAGGGTGGAACAGGTCAAAAATTTTATTTTCTTGCAGTGTATTCTACTTATTACGAAGGTAATCATAGGTCACAGCCTAATAGTTATTTTGAAAAATGGCAAAAAAGTTTCATGATCATTTAACACTGTGGACGCGTGCGTTCTAACAGCGACTTTATGGTTCTGGACGCGTGAATGTAGTGTTTATTACGTACAGGGTGGAACAGGTCAAAAATTTTTATTTTCTTGCAGTGTATTCTACTCGTTACAAAGGTAACCATAAGTCAATCCTAATAATTCTCTTGAAAAATGGCAAAAAAGTTTCATGATCATTTAACACTGTAGACGCGTGCGTTTTAACAGCGACTTTATGGTTCTGGACGCGTGGATGTAGTGTTTATTACGTACAGGGTGGAACAGGTCAAAATTTTTATTTTCTTGCAGTGTATTTAACTCGTTACAAAGATAACCATAAGTCACATCCTAATAGTTCTCTTGAAAAATGGCAAAAAAGTTTCATGATCATTTAATACTGTGGACGCGTTCTAACAGCGACTTTATAGTTCTGGACGCGTGGATGTAGTGTTTATATTTCGAACAATGTTAACAGTTAGTTTTATTATTCGATCATTTAGACTCACACTGATGCTAGAACTATGATAAATCGAATGTTAGCGAAACCTAATTCAGAATCATAAAGTCGCTGTTAGAACGGAGAATGAATAGAAAAAAGGGTTCACAACTTCTAGGGTAAATAGTACTCGCCGAAATATCAAAAAAAGTTCTAACAAACATGGGTCGAAAAATTAATAGTTTCAAAGTTATGAACGATTTTTTGTTTCGATTGAAGAAACATATTTCTTCACTTCCAAGGTTATCATACTGTATGTAAGTAGAGGTCATAATTTTTTCTTTTTTCTGACTTAGGGGGGGGGGGGGGGTTCCTACGTGTCCTCCTTTCATTTCTATGTACGTTTAACATTTTCACAAGCATTTCAGTCGAAACTATTCTCCAATTCTTTTAACTAAATTGTACATATTATTGTTGTTCGAAAAATTCATAGCGTTTTTGTGTATTGTAGGATGAAAGAGGTTTAATTATCGTGAATTTCTTAACGAAATATTTATGTTAGATGCCAAGTTCATAACGATAATCATACGTTGAAATTGAACAGTGAAAAACTTAATACTTGCATAAACATTAATAAATACTTAATTCAATAAAATCAATTAGTGAAATAATTGGCTAATTAAACGAGACATTAAACCAATTAATTAAACCAAATAATTAAAATAAAATTAGATAATAAAAATTGAATAATTGAAATGATTAATTAAACAAAAACATTAATATTGGTAGCTATGTACTTGAAGAAACTTATCATTAAAAGAAGATTCTGTATCATAGAATACGAAAGAACTATGTCAACACAATTTATCAAGAGATAAATATAATATCGCTAACAACGATCGTTCAATCCTTTTACATTCTTTGAATCACTTTCAACGGAATTCAAGTTGAAGTAGTAATTCACTGCCGTTCGAATGTTTCTCAAGTTTCAACTTCTTAAAATTATACTTTCAAATTTAGTCGGACACTTTTGTAGTTTAGTCGAAAAAAAAAAAAAAAAAAAAGGGAAAGTGGAAAATTAGCTATACCCTATATTAATTGCTCCTATAATAAACTAAATTGTCCCTATACAATGAACGATTCGTAGCATAGTTTAATTCGAGAGAAATAGGTTTTCCTGGACGACCTATACTGGCAACAAACAAGATGTTGCGTAAGCGCATCTCGGCACAACTCGTTTCCTCCAGTCGTACTTGATTCACTTTCCATATTTATTCGCCTGGAAGCTTGACCTTCGACCGGACTTTACGCTAGTGAATTTCAGCTCGACGAGCATCGAAGGTTGGTATCGCGGTTGCTTGGTATCGTACTGATACATACATTACGTGACCTAAAAAATTGTCCGCCTTTTTCAACTCTGTGCAACAGCGGTTCTCAACCCCCCCCCCCTTTTTTTTTTCTCTTCCGTACCCCTTGATTAGGCTTTTCATTTGCGAGTGCCCCCTCCTCTGATGAACTCCCACTCGTTCCTCAAAAAAGTTGGTTCTTTTTTTTTAATTTTCTTAGGTTAGTTAAATAAACAAACGAATTAAATTAACCTAATGACATTTCAGATCAAAACTGTGTAAGTCTGTTTTTATGTTTTTATTTTAACTCCTTACTTTGATGCTTTCTACCATTATCAATATTATTTCCGGATACCACAGGTTGGGAACCGCTGCTCTAGAAATTTTGACTTTCGTTGTTATTTAAATGTAGTGATGTATAAAGTATATTTTTATATTATAAATGAATAAATATAATTTAATTATGAAAAAATATATATATTATTATTAATTATATATAATATTATATATAATACACGTATATTTGTATATGTATATTTAGATCGTGTAATATTAAATGTTTTTGTATCATTCGCTAATTATCACACTGAGAATGAGAAAATATCTGATAATCGGTGGTATAATTTTCCTCTCCAATTTCCCTCACTTTTATGTTAGTGTTCTACCATCATTGTTTTTCGCTGACTATTACTATAATTTCTACAAAACATTTTTCTCGTGGCATCTATCGAGCTATTAAAAACAATTTTTTTAATCCGTCGCACAATTTTTCATTTAAAAATCTGGCATTTCGTATTACACGACCTAAATACATATATAATATTAATACGATTAATATAATTAATATACCAAATAATACTATATTGTAATGTACATAATGTGTAATATGGTATAATATATATTGCATTGTATTATAATGTATATCTTTATACAGGACGATTCACGTAACGTGCTCACCTGAAATAACATTTTCAAATTACAGATTTAAAAATTGTTTAATACAAAGGGAGGCGAAATACGTCGTATCAATTTTACTTAAATTGAGATAAAATCAATTTTAATTAAACTTTTTCGAATCAACCTTTGTGTTAAACAATTTTTCGTTAGACGCGTAATTTAAAAGTTATTTCAAACGTGCACGTGAATCACCCTGTATATATGTAATGTACACATTTATTATTAATACAGACCACTCAGTTTCTAGTTATACTATATATAAAGTCACATGAATAAATTATTAAAGACCGAACGATAATGTATTAATAAATTATAAATTCTCAAAAAGACATTTGCCAAATAAAACACCGAAAGTGCAAGAAAAGGACGATTCTACTGAACATGCAATTTTCTAGTGTCAGCGAAGAACCGCATAGGCGTGCATTATCGAACAGCCGCGATGGCTTCAGTTTCTGAGCGAGGCTAATGGCCATGAACTGATTAGGCTGACGAGATCGAATCTTTTCTGTCGTTCGTTAACAGGTCTGTAATCCGGTTCGCTCGAGGCAAAGGTTAATTTTAGCGATTGACACCACGCTCTCTAATTGTTCATTAATCACGTTTCTCGATAGAATACTTACGTCACTCTTATGTAACCTTTTTTCTCATTCCTCTCCTCTAATTCTATCCACCATCCTTCCACTTCTGTCTCTATTTTATTTTAACTAGAGATGAAACTCTCAAAGTTCTCTACTACTTTTGTAACCTGAAACCCTCGAAGCCTGGACAAGTCATAATTCTTGCGAAAATTTGTTTCTACTCGACCAATAATTGGAACCACTGTATTAAAATTTTTATCAACGCAACCAAAGAGATAGAAAATTTATTTCGTTCGCTGAATATTATACTTCGTGTATTTTAGTCAATGATAATTTAATTCTGATTCATCACTTGAATTGACAGAAATTATTTATTTATTATTTATAAATTATTTATTTAGCAAAAAAAAAAAAGGAATTTGATTTTCAAATTAAAATTTTAGTTCTTAACGAAACAAAAAGAAAAAAAAAACAAAGGAAAAAAGAAAGACGAGCGGTTCTAGATTTTTTAGAGTTCATAGACCTCCGTTAAGGTCCGCATTTAAGTACATAAAAAGTCAAACTTCGACTCATCTTTAGTCTTGATAGCTTGCAAATACCTTTGCTCTGAAATGGACAAAGAAGAGCTAGAGGTTTGGAACAGCAGTTTCGTTTCATGCTCTGTATTACGAACACGTTCGACTTTTCTTCCGCGTTTTCGCCTCGGGGAGGGAAAAAGATTAGTTCCGTTCGCAACAAGTGATCGTTAATACGTTCACGCGGTCATGTAGGTCGCGATAGTTGTTGCGCAGGAGTTCACGAACCGCATGTAGGTCGGCACAGTGTGAATCGGACGATCTATTTATTGTTGCGTACGAAACGAACAACATATACTTGAAAACATAATTGTCTCTAGTAATTTTCGTAATTGCGCGCTCATAATAAGTGGAGATCAGGTTAATGAGAATATCTTTCTGCCATTTAGTACACAGTTGACCAATGTATACTAATCATCAATGTGTATAATATTTTTGTATCGACATGAGAAGATTTCCTTCTTGGACTTTTGCTGCATCTCCGCAGAAACGGAATCTCATTACTTTACGTCGAATGAATTTCATTAGTTTTATTTATGATTTCGAATATTTCGAAATGATATTTATCATTTTAAATATTTGAAAATGATACTTTGAACGATACTTATTTTAAATAGTTAAAATTACACAATAGTAATTTTAAATATTTTAAAATGATTTATTTATTTTAATGATACACATATAATATTTTAAGTGATAATTTTACTTATGATTAATCATCTCTTCGTAGTAACACAACGAAAGAGGATATAAAGCTCTCTCTATCTGTCTGAGCTGCATTTATTCGTTTGTTAAATGAACTTCTGGCTTCCCTAGACGATACTTTATTAACCAACAGTATTAGAAATAATTTCTTTAACTAACAAGTAGTAGATCTGCAAATTTATAAAATTCGAGATTTCATTTGATTTAGTATCGAACTTGTAGCTATCATTTATAGTTTATACTGGTAATTTATGACTCCTGACTCATAATTCGTAATTTACGACCAAATATTATTTATTTTAACATTATTTAACAAATATTATTTATAATAATATTACGACCAAATATTATTTATTTTCGCATCATTTAACAAATATTATTTATAATAATATTACGACCAAATATTATTTATTTTCGCATCATTTAACAAATATTATTTATAATAATATTACGACCAAATATTATTTATTTTCGCATCATTTAACAAATATTATTTATAATAATATTACGACCAAATATTTATTTTCACATTATTTATCAAATATTATTTATAATAATATTATTTAACATTATTTAACAAATATTATTTATAATAATATTACGACCAAATATTATTTATAATAATATTACGACCAAATATTATTTATAATAATATTACGACCAAATATTATTTATTTTCGCATTATTTAACAAATATTATTTATAATAATATTACGACCACATATTATTTATTTTCGCATTATTTAACAAATATTATTTATAATAATATTACGACCAAATATTTATTTTCACATTATTTAACAAATATTATTTATAATAATATTACGATCAAATATTATTTATTTTAACATTATTTAACAAATATTATTTATAATAATATTACGACCAAATATTATTTATTTTCGCATTATTTAACAAATATTATTTATAATAATATTACGACCAAATATTTATTTTCACATTATTTAACAAATATTATTTATAATAATATTACGACCAAATATTATTTATTTTAACATTATTTAACAAATATTATTTATAATAATATCACGACTAAATATTATTTATTTTAACATTATTTGACAAATATTATTTTAATATTAATTCGATCGTGCGGAAGATCGCTCCTGGCGATGAAATTCAGTTATCAGAATACGAATTCCCATTATACGAACTAAATGAAGTCCCGCCCACGCGATCTTCCACTGTCGCTTAAAATCCCATTTTAACGAGGGTAAAGAAGAACGACGACGACGACGACGATGGATTGTTTGAATTACCAGATTGCGTAATATCGTGACGAGCTACGTAGTGGTTGATCAAGTGGAACAGGTTTCGTAGACCGTCCGCTCGAGCATCTGTCGATCGATATTCAGAATCGAATAGCGAAGATTGTTCGTAAGAACAATAGCGAAAGAAAAAATGATCTCTCACAATTTTTAACAGGAAGAGAAAAAGAAACGAATGCAATTTTGCATGAAACGTAGCACGTATACGTGTTACACACGTATGTAAGTAGAGAAGGTTGTTTCGTTAGCGAAACGATTTTATTTACGTACTACGGACATTCACTTCAATCGGAAGGATTGTGTCGAGTTATTGCACAGTGAAGGAAATTTTGTTGCCATTCGCCTGATTCCGGGTGCATCGTCCAGCAACGAACACAACCGATGATAATTATTCCGATAAGTCTCTAACTGAGCAGAATTGTGGGAATCTCGGTCATTGAAAGACGAGAAAATTACGAAAAAAAAGCATCAAGTCTAAATGTCTTGTGGAACTATATTTTTTAAATATAGAACTTTATAGTGCAGCAGTGTCTTTTTAAGCATTCACAGTCGGGACCGAAAGCGGAGTGACGCTTAAGTGATCATCAACTGTTATACCGGCGAATTTCAGTATTGCTTACTACGTTATTTAATAGTAGCAAAGAAATTTAACATTTCAACATTTTATTTAAACCGAATGCATTTGAACGATTTTAAATTTAATGCGCACATACACTCACACGAAATAAAGCAATAAATTATAACAAAGAGAGAATTATCAATTGATTGTAATTAATCTAATCATTCTCGAAAATTCATTGAAATTCCTGTAAAAGTAGTTTTATTTGTTTAGTTTATTTTTTATCGGTCAGTCATTGCATTATGGAATAAGATAGTGGAATAAGATATTCTTTAAAAATATCTGCCCGAATGACTCGCGTTTTATTTTTAAAATGTAATTGCATACTGTACGCTCTACTTTTTTTTTTTTTTTGGAACTATTAGTCCGTCACCACAAAACGGAATAACAAATATTCTCGTTGAAAATAGATTTCTACTTCGAATTCTCCGCTGATACATGAGTTTGCATAAAATATAACTGTATATCTAATACGTCTGCATACTTTTTCGTGACCAGCTTATGCGTTACACGTCACTGCTCATGATTATTCTTACTAACACCGTGGTTGATGGACGTTGCTCGAATAATTGAAATTTAAAACGTGTACAAGTCCTAGCCAATAACACAACCGAAACGATATTCGTGGTTCTAATAAACAATTGCACATTTCAATAATAGCAAGGGAATAATATTAAAAGTGTATTGTCCGAATAGTTACGAGTGATGATATAATAATACATATATAAATAATTCGAAATGAATACAGTGATTGGAAGAGTGAATAGATTGGCTTGTGTATACTTCTTAATAAGTCATGTAAAAATGTTCGATAAATAATAATAATAATATATATATATATAGTAATAATAATAATTATTATATAATATATAATAATACAATAATTATATAATATACGTATATGCTATTATACTACTATTAATTATTATTATTATTATATTACCGTGTGTATAATAATAATAACTCATTATACGATAAAATACATTCAGACAAACAAGAAAAATATAAATAAATGAAACGTTTCATCTTTGTTGTTAAATATACCGTGAAACAATATTTAAAGGTAAAAGACAATATTTTGTCAATAATTAAAGGTAAAAGGCAACTCATTGCACGAAAGTTGTATAGTTAACTATCGCAAAACTTACGTGCGATATTCAAGAAACAAATTATCCAATCCGTATTCAGCCTCTTCAGGGACAGGGGAATTCAGCACACCGATTCGCTCATCGTTCGAATCGTCTAAATCTAGATCCAGACAGACATTTCTTTTCACTTTCGCGCCAGTTGCTTCGTTTTGCTTCACTAACCGAAGCTGTTTTCTTTCCTAGAATCGACGCGTGCTTTTCGTGCTCTCACTCGTTTGAAAAAAGAAACTTTTTTTCCACCTTTCTTCCTCCTCTTATTCTTTTTTCTTTTTTAATCCCCTGCAATTCAAACCCCTCGCGAAAACAGAAAGAGCACAAGTTGTGGATACTCGAAATCGAAGTAATTTCAAAGAACGAAAGAGAAAAAGAGAGAGAGAGAGACAGAGAGACGAATGATTGAAAGTGGAGGGAAAAAGGATCGTCCGGGCAGGTGCACGCGCGTATAACCCGATAAACTGTAATTCCGAATTAGAGCGACGAACGAGCAGTCGAATTAATCCAATTTCCCAGAGTCTGTAACGAGATTTGCGCATCCTAGAGGGACGCGCGATAATATAAACTCGATCGCGCCGAGGAAACCGGTCTGGGAGGGGGGAGAGATTAAAACTTGCGCGTTCTGCTTCGTCGTGGTGTCTCGCCGAGGAATCTCCTCCGACTAAGAAAAATCATTTCGGATCTTATGCACGAGGTCTTGCGAAAGTTTGTTCCCGCAGCCCGACGACGACGTTGAAATAATCGGGTTTCCCATCGAAACCGACGAAGGGGAGAACGAAATGCTCAGTCAGACGGAAATTGCCGCTCATTTTTCTCCTATGATACGGTCAATCCTGGTGTAACGCATGATTTCATTACAGGTTTTTGCACTGTCAATTAGGCTTTGCATGTTTTATCCTTTTTTTCTAGATCATTCACCCTGAATGCGTTAGAAATCAACTCTTCTACAGATTATATATTCACCTTCCGTGCAAATTCTCACCCTCTTCAACAGGTCAAATTCATCCTTTTGCAAATTACGTTTTTCTACAAATTTGTTTTACCAAGCCATTGTAACGAAAAATAAAATAAAATCCAACGTAAAGTTATTACTCCGAAATAAAACTTTTGTCGCACGTGTGTATGTAATAAAAAACAAAAAAAGTAAACGGCATATAAAATTGGCATATTTTATGAAAAAAAAAAAAGAATCATCGAAATTTCTAAGAATGCATCGTTGTAAATCTAAAAAATTTCTACGAATAACGGGAATTTGTCAATTTGATGGCATTGTGTGTTGTGTGTTTCTAACACTGGTCACCTCGACAGTTCTAATGTTAATCTTTATCAACTAGTTTGGTAGTCCAATTAGTTTAAGTCTATTTAGGTCTACTTAATAATTAGTTTAAGTCTACTTCCTTTATACACATAATCTAACTTAGACTTTTACACACGAATTATACGCAGTTGTGCTGCTCTTTCCCACTTTGAAAAGAACTTCACCTGCTACTCGATCGCGACGATACTCTACGTATCTAATCTGATCGATGCTACCGACCAGACTTTGAACCAGCTATGTACATACTATACACGCGCTATCGTACATCGTAATCGACGAATCTCCGAAAGTCTCCATGCCACGCTCTTTTTTTACAGTTGCCCGCGAAACGTTGCTTTACGGACAACAAAAATCCGGAGGAGTGGCCGGTCGAAAGTCCCGCAACGTTAACGGGAGCTCTCATCCTCGCGATGACCACGCAATTAAAAACAAATTTAACTCGAGTCGCAAGTAGGAGAACAGTTCGGTAATAATTGGTTGCCGCAACAACGAATCGTCTGGCCGTTACTAACGAGACGTCACGCGTGTTAATTGTCTCTACCGTGCGACGGCTCTCCGTGCTTTTGCACGTTTTGCCAATCGTCGCGTGAATATTTTTTTTTTATCCGTCCACCGATCGCGAAACTCCTCTGCAATGAAATATGTACCAACTAATCTCGATGACGTTTCTTTTCGAAAGCTATATAGCAATGATGACATTATTTTATACCGGATGAGTCACCTGACAAACGAGAGGCTGAAATATACTCGAAACGCAATTCTATTAAAAGAAACGTTTGTAATAATTGACTCGACACTCGTACTGAAAAAAAAGGGACAATAAGTCAACAGCAGTATGTATCTCCCGAACAAATAGTTCAATTATCGCGAAATTCTGTGAGACTGATAATTTTGATAATTAATATGCTAACATATAATATATTGCTATATTATTATACATACCAATATATAATAATAGACTTGACAATTAATTCAAAACCGCTATTACGAAAATTAATTTACTTTACTTTATCGAAATTATCTTTCCAATAGAGACGCCTCGTCGTTGCAAAACTTTTAACAGAGACAAAAAGACAACAAGAATGCCGGCGCAAAAGTAAGCAGAAGCGAGATCCTCTCGGAAAGGCAAAGGTGACTTTTAGCAATATTGAAAGAAGCTATTATTGGTATGTCACGCATTGGCTATCGGCTACAAATGATATTAATAGCATTAATCTATTATGTTCATCCATTAATGTCATGTCGCTTTCTATTATAGGCAATCTGCGCGAAAGAGCCAGGTTCACACCGCACACGCGTCTAAATGCCTTTGCAGCAGTACCCACTTAAGCGTCCGTCACTATCCCCACCGATTTTTTCGAATCGAGAGTAAATGTAAAGCTCTATGCCGAAAGCTGCGTGAAAAATGAGTGATAACTGATACCGATATTTCGGCACAATTCGCAAAATACACTTTCCCCGCTTAAGCGTCCGCCGTGGGGAGATCCCGACGGTGGACGCTTAAGCGAGAACTACTGTATCACAAGCGTGCCGCAATTTATCGCGCCGCTCTGCTCGTGACTCGATAATAACTTGTAATGTATATGTTCCTGAAAGCGAAAGCTTCGAATGCAAAACTGGCAGTCACGCTTGCGTTCGTGCAAAACCGACGGGAAAGCGGGGACGACTTTCCTTGCTGTTTATTAAAACGCTACGCTACGAATTATTCTCGATGACTTTTAATTTTTGCACATATATATATATTTTTTTTTCCTTTGACATTTGATGATCAATACGTTCGTGACTGAATGGCGGACGAAAGAAGAGCTATGACTGTACAGAGTACAGGGATTGACAAAATGGCGGCTCTGTGGAGGTACTGCAATTTTTGAAATATACATACGCACTGTAAATACAGTGGATTTTTATTTATTTTTCATACAAGATAAGAGAATTGTTAACAATAAAATTAAATATCAACGAGCAAATGTAAATATATTTGTATATCGTGAAAAATCGGGGATGCTCGCAGTTCTACAGTGCCTATGCACATAACCTAAAAAAAAAAAGCTGCTATTGGTAAGAAGTTCCCGTACAAATTTGAAACTGTTGCTGAAACCACGATCGCCGATTGTTTCAGACTTTGAACAAGATGCTCATTGAACTCAAGCACGTTAAAGTCGAAAGCATTGCGTTTTAAGTTTTAGATTAGATTTGTCAGCAATTACGTTCGAGGCAATCTTGTTCGATCTATTTTCGCGACGTTCGTAAATGACCGGACGCGCGCCAAAACCGTACACGCGTCAGTTAGGGCCATCTGCGATTTTTATCACCAATTAACGCGAATTTTTAAACTCTCGAATTTACTCCCTGCTAGCAATTGAACCATTCGGAAAAGTTATTCCATTTAATCACGAAGATACAAAAATACATTCCGAATTGCGAACATTTTGAAATATTAATTACAGAATTGAAACAATCGTCTTGAGCGTGCAAACGGATTGCAAAAATTAATCTGGATAACTGAAATTGAGGAGTTAATTATTATGTACTATAACAGTTATAGAATTTAATTTATTATATGTTAATTTAAGTTGGCGAACGAAATGATTTGCAGTCGTTCTGATAGATAAATAATGGAAGTTTCTCTCTCAACTCTTCTGAAAGTTTCAAACTTGTAAAAGTTGGTATCGAATCACCGCGGACAAAAACGTCTGGCTGGAAGTCTGAATTAATTATCAGTTTCCTGTTTCCGTTCGCTAAACCGTCTAATTTCCACGGCGGTCTTGTTTTCGCGGAGTCGCTAGAAATCGCGTTGGCTTTTGACGAACCGTAAATAGTGTTCAATAGGATTATTACCGGTGTGCGTTTCTATGGTGCACCATATAGTAACCCCAAGTATGTATCTTTCAATTAGCGAGCGTGAATTTGTACGGGGAAACGGGGACAGGAAAGAGGCTCTTGATTAGGTAGCCGAGATCGAATCAAATGAAAAAAAATTGAAGAAAAACCAACTGAAATTCAGAATGTCTCTTCCGATGTGGGGCCACGGAGAACGTGGAACACAAGAGTAAAATAAAAGATGAATAATCAGATTTGTTCAAATTTTATTTACTGAAACGAAATCTCAGTAGTTTTCATTTGATTTACTGTACAGATTTTGCGTTGCAAATCAACCCTTTTGCAGATTGTATTCACCTTTTTTGCATATCGATTTGAAGCGCGAAATCTATAAAATTTGTTACTATGCTGCGATTTGTAATTTACGACTTGAAAATTTTCCCAATGATGTTAGCTCAATTGCAGGAAAATAAAACCTGACGAATTAAGGTTAGAAATATGCTACGAAACGCGAGTAGAAAAATCGAAGGTGGAATTTATTCAGTTGAAAATCGAAGGATAACGCCAGATTGCGAAAACGAGAACGTAAACAAACGGCGGAGACACGTGACAGAGTAACATGATTCTGCGATAGGTGAAGAGGTAAATTACAGTGATTAAGTAAGTAAGTACCGCCTCTCTCCTATTGCAGTCGATGTTTCCAGTCGATAAGAAAGGAAAGCAAAGGAACAAGATTTCGCGATGCGCTGCTGCTGCGCGCTATTGTTTATTATCCACGTTGGAAAGATAAACGAAAGATGAGTCTTGTTCTCCTTTCACTTGCACTCGCGTCCTGGATAAAGAAGTATCAATCGTAACTGGTATAATGCGTTAGACCAGAGCATCTCAATGGGATCGCGTGACTAAATTTGGAGGTGGTAGAAATTTTAGCAAAGTTGATAAAATCCCTGGACGCGCAATGACCGAAAATTAATTCAAAGCCAAAGTTCCAAGGCACCAATGAATTGTTTTTCGAATAAATTTTCTTTATAATTTATTATCACCAAATTCATATTCCTAGTTTGTACGCCTATTTTTTTTATTTTTTTTTTTTTTTTTTTAAATAAAACATCAAAATATAAGAAGAAACTAATTTTATTAATTTTAAATTAAATTACGAATTTATTTTAGTAGGAAAGAATTTTTGGCTCACCATATATATATATATATGTATAGTAAAAAAATTAATACATGAGCAAATAAATGATCAAATGTCAATTGTACGTCACGTGACGCCAACAAGCCTCATTAAAAATAGTCACAATTGACATTTAAGCATATTCAAATATTCCTATGAATTTTTCACATCAGACATACACTTGTAGATTAAATCCTGTAAATCTTGTAATTTCGAATTTGCTCGAAAACTTCTCCAAACGCGGCCACGACAGTGTCTTGCACAACGCGCGCGCTATCAGACACTCAAAGGTGAAAAAAAGTGCCCGGCGATCGTTCAGATACTCTCTTTTTCGTGCAAGCTTGCTCACGATGATCATTGCGCTGAACAAGTTAACAGAAACTTACAGAAACTCGCAGCGGGACGACGCTAGACGATACGGACGTTCGCTAGATCCAGACGAAACTTTCCTCTTCGAATCTAACGGTATTGCCTGCGAGAACGAAATCGCGGGAAGGTAACGCTGCCTCTTTAACACGCATAAGACGACGAGCGGTCGAGCACAAACACGCTGAGAAAAGTGAACGTCGGAGGAAACGAACGCGTGCAACACACCGACCAAGAGTGGGGAGGGTGGAGAGGCTAGAACGTGAAACATAGGAAGAGAAAACGAGGGAGAAAGAGAATAGTCACGATCGCGTTTGCACCGCGACGAGCAACAGAGTTCCAGTGAATCAGGCGAACATCCTGCGTGATGGAAATTCACGTACCCGGACGGAAGTCCGAGGGAGACCACGAACGAGATACGGCGTCCAAGTAGTGTTGCGCCGATTGCACGTGAACGCGCGAGCATTCGGCGCATCTGCGCAATTTGTTCGACATGGCGAGCGTTCGCGCGTCAACCATCGCTCGTGCAGATAAGCGAACATAACCGATAAAGCGAACGGCGATTTAATCGAATCGGCTATCGATGTACGTAGAGGAGTTCGCGAAACAATTCTAGCTGTACGAGGATTCGCTAGACTTTTCGATCGTGAGCGTTGCGACAGAAGTTTAACGATAAAATGTTAGGTTAGGAATATGTTTCTAATATAGGTAGTATGTTATATCCGGTGTTTCTGAGATCGTGATATACAACCGGCCAGGAGGTAATATATAAATATTATATAATAATATAAAATAAAAAAATAAGCCCAAAAACGAGAGTAAATTTCTTTTACTCAAGTAGCTTCGTTCTCGAGTTTGAAAATTTACGGATTCTAGACTATTATATGTACTTGAATTTAACTAATTCTAGATGTGACAGAAAAAAATAATTGACGGGGGAGTAGTCTATATTCGACATTTGTTGATTCAATCTGTTATTAAAAATATTACGGATTTATTTCAGTAGGAAGTGATTTTTGACTCACCCTGTAAAATCACACACTGGTTGATACCGCAATAATAATATTGATTAAGAATATATTATACATTATATAATACATAAATAGAAACATATTTCTCAATTATTGTAGGAAATTCTTTTTCTGATTTTTGCCTGGCAGCCGTTACAGGCAGCGAAAATATTTATTAAAATATTATTCGCAGCGATAAATATTTTTGATTAATTTTGACCATCGTCAATATTTTCTGACATTACTGACAATTAATATCTGATAATGCAATCTGATCTAATAATGCAACTAAAGATTAATAAGATAATGAAATAAAAAAATGTTTCACCATCGAATGATAACGATTCAATGATACGATACAATTAACGTACTAGAACGGACAAGAAGTAAGAAGTAATTCTTTTTATTACGATCTTCAGTGTTGGATAGCAGACAAAGATTTGCATCTGATTTTACTCATTAGCTTATTATTAGCCAGCTACGTTAAAAGAAAATAGAAAAAAAAAAGGAGAGAAAGTTCACCGTACTCTGTCGAGCAAAATTTTCGTGCTTTCACTCGACAAAAGTTGCACGAACACGTTCCAAATGAATTTTTCCAAACAACAAATACGAGTTCCAACTTTTTCAATTAAAAAAATTTCCTATTTGAATTTTTTTCATTTGAGCCACGATTGGTTCCGATTCGAAGCTTCGAACTTCAAAGTTGGATCAACGATCACGAGCGGATCACTGGAGATTCCGAGACTCTGTGTTTATCTTCCGGGTGAACTTTCGTGGCGAAGAATGCAAAGGGAGGAATAAAGTGCACCGGCCTCTCGTTCCGGCCTCTCTGGAATGCGCACTATTCCTGGAGATTCTTCAGGAATTCGGTGCACCGACTTACGAAAGAATTCCCATGCAATATACGTTAATGTGCGTTTTAAATATTTCTAAAAATAGCTTTACGACACGAGAGAAAAATCCTCCGTACCCGTCGAACGAGTAATGTAACGCATTCACGAGTATTCTCAATCAAACTGATCGATACTATTGTTTGTCACATAATTTTCTAATTCCACTGTAGAAAATTCAATTCAGGTAGAAGCAAATGTATGATACTTCTACACGTTCATTTTTATTGTAAGAAGATATCACGCTGGTAAATTCTAAGATAAATTTAAAAAACAACGTTCTGTATGTTTCAATTTGTGAAATCAGATATATGACTTTGTTACTCTCTCGAATAAAAAATATAAACGTTAATCCAAAATAAAAAGTTAAATCAACGTTACTGTCATTTAGACAACACTGTGTACTTATTGTATTATCAAAAGGCGAATTTATCAAACCGACTTGTGTAATAACGCCCACGCAAAAATGGAATTATTGCGTTTTTCCCCATGTAATATCTCTCTCGATAAATATTTGCGTACAATTTCCGTGACCTAAATAGACAATAATTCGTACCAAGTGATAAAATCGAATAAAAAAAACATTAAACGATCCTGCCAGGATTCGAACCTGGAATCTTCTGATCCGTAGTCAGACGCGTTATCCGTTGCGCCACAGGACCAATTTCTTACACTGTTTTTAAATTTGTACAAATATTGTACACGTAAATCTCATTAAACAATTACAAATAAATTGATTTAACAATCAGATATTAATAAATACCTTCTCGGCCTACCTTTATTTCAAGCTACAATAAATAAAAGAGAAGAAATTATGTATTCTATTCTACTCTACTCTACATGTATCGCAAAACAATTTTGCTCATTGTCTCATTTGACGAGTTGACGATATGAGAGAATCGTAAAAGTTTTTTCTTTTTTTATAGATCAGATATTTACGAGATATATCGTGCAAATGGTTCACCGCTTGGCATTTTACGTGGGCTAATGTTACGTTGCCTGCGTAAACGCCGAGAAAAATCGCTAACGAGCCAACGAGCCAGAAATCGGGAATAAATCGCACGACGTTAAATGTCATCGTGACGGGGATATCGACTCACCGTGGTCAAACGGGACGGAGCGTTACAATTAAAAACTAAGGCGCGCACGACAGTACCTACAAGATTGGGAACATGCACGGCACAGGAATCCGACTTTCGAAACAATACACACCTCGTGACACTTCCGCGAAACAATAATAATCAACACTATCAAACGATCTATCTCTCTCTCTCTTTCTTTCTTTCTTCTTCTAACGTTTGTTCGTTTTCTGAACGATCGGCGATACACGCCCAACAAACGGATTTCCCATAATCATTCGTGTTAACGCGGATAGTGCGTGTGTCCGACGCTGAGAGAGATAAAAATTCAAACGTACGGGTAACTAGAACGAGCACGTAATTCAATGAGTAACGTCAATGTCACCCCGCCACTGTCCATCGAATGATAGGAGGGTGTCGAGCCAGCCGAAGAAATCGGGAAAAATTATGTTTCGACGTTTGCCACGGACAATCGATCATTCTCCACTCACCGTTCGTAGCTAGATCAGTCACGCGAACCACATAACCACGCGCGTCCCGTTCAACACCTCGAGAACACGAGTGAAACAGACCGAGAGCTGTCACGGACCGTCGATACGCTCGCCATTTTGGTTTACACTGACACTCCGAAACGACCAGCGAGGTGTTTTACCGTAAACGCGCATGCGCGCGACAGGTGGCTGCCCGGGAGTTGAACAATGTGTCCGCAATGCAACGCTGATATTCCAAACTTAAAGATCTTTAATATATCGCCAAACTCGTGTAACATCAACGATATTACAAGACGTTATACAATATAATTTCGTAATTATACAAAATTGTTGTACGAAAAGTAATGAGATGTAAGAAAATAAAGATGACGTATATGAAATAAATCTATTGCCTGATCGTTTCCTATATTATCGATTTAACATAGAATACGATTACAACGCCATGAAATGCGGTACCAATAAAAACGACATACGAAAATGATAAAGGAGTCCAAGGATTCTCAAATCGTGAGTCGAAAAAATATTTCGTCACAGACGAGGAATATTGGGCAGTCTCAAGAGCCTCTTATCATTTTCCTATCACATCCTGTTGTACCGATGCAGGCAAGTTTTGCACTGCAGCACTACTAGTGATGAAAATTAAAATTAAGCGTACACCGTGCAACAAACGGATTTTCCATAATCATTCGTATTAACGCGGATAGTGCGTGTGTCCGACGCTGAGAGAGACGAAAATTCAAATGTAACTAGAACGAGCACGTAATTCGTGTTGAAAAGCGCTAGGCGCACAGCCACTTGCGGTTTGTACAAATTGGTGTTCGAAACTTGTACTCGAAGAACTATAGGTCGCTACAATCCCGTGAAACAGAGAAATTTTCATTTGCGAAAAAACCTAATTTAGCGAAATGAATTCTAAACTTTGGCGATTGTATTACCCTAATTAGACCCTCAGCTTTCTTTTCATACCCCATTTGACCCGTAAAATGGAGAAATAAGTATTTTTACAAATAATTAGTACCTCTGAGTTACCACTAGATGGCGCCACCATGTCAATTTTGTGACAGTTCGCACTAATTACGAAAAAAACCTAATTATGAGGAATAATTTGCCAACTTTTTTATATGCCTCCTTAAAATTAGGCTCCCCATTTTCTTGCTATGTGTGTTTTGTCCTAGAGAAACGTGTGTGTAAAAAGTTGAATTTTTTTTTCAATAGATCGAAGGTTGTCCTTGTCGCACACTGTTGCTTTCCTTGTCTAGCGTCATTAGACAAAGAGCGCACTAGTGTACGACAAGGACAAACATATATGCGCGGTAGACAAGGAGAGCAACAGCGTGCGACAAAGACAGACATATACACGCGGTAAACAAGGAGAGCGATAGCGTGGGACAAGGACAGATATATTCGCGCGGTAGACAAGGAGACTACTTTTGATGTAACGCGCCAAATCATGAAATGGATTTCTTCCTTCGTTCTATTTAAAGTTTTAAATGAACGTAAAAAGATTTGGAAATTTGTTACACATATTTATATTGATCAAATTGGTCGAAATAATTGGTTTCAAAAATATTTAATTACTTGCAAATTACATTGGGAACTTGAATCGAAATTGGAGGTGATATAGTTGGAAACGTGCACGAAATGTTTTACACACAGTTTCGGATATGAATCTTTATTCGGTTAGTTATTAACAATTATTCCAGAACGATGGATCGATTTACATACGTGATTTACATTATCCCAAATTAATTTACAAACTTTCTTCCATGAATATTAAATCACCGATGAACAACAAATATTCTTCGAATACTTTCAAGCAACAGAGATTCATTATGATCCCGATAATATTAGGAATTGTGCAAAATATTTCATATATTGTAATTCAAATTATACGTATTTACAAATTTGGTCGTAATGTATTTACAATAATACTCTAGCAAAGAACATTTTGAAAACTGAATTTTCTGCTAGATCAACAAGAATAGAAAAGAATCAACAAGAATAGAAAAATCTGATTAACGGACAAAAATATAACTATTTTGTGTCACATCGCTGCTGAAAGGAAAGATTATGTCTCAATCTCAAATTAGTTTCGAAGTAGTATGTACATACAGAATATTTTCATACAAATAACCATTAACCATTACCCACGATATCATAAAAAATAATTTCAAAATTATCTGTTACATACATTAACGTATGTGTTTTCTTTTCTTTTTTTTTTTGTTTTCTATTATTTTTCATATTTATTGCCGTAAAATATACGCTAAAAAATATCATTGCTTCAAAGTTTTTTAAAATACGATAGAAAATTGTTTGGCTAGCGCAATTGTCGAGAATTAGGTTCACATTACAGTCTCACCATTTTTCAAAACGAGAACTAAATATCGTGTATCAATTCATATACATATGTATATTCTACAAATACAAATTACAAAACATTCACATCAATGGAAGTTTGTGCTATTTGTTTAAATGGAAACAGTTCCTCTCTCTCTCCCTTTTTCTCTCTCTTTATCGTTAAATTTTCTTTTTAAATATTTAAATATTTAATTATAGCTACTTTCACTTCAGCGCTCAACAATATCTAAATACATCTTTTACCACAAAAATTTCACAATTCTAATTTCTTTACAACGAAATTATTGTTATTCTAACTTCAATTAACCGAAGTAAAACATATTTAAAAAATAGTAATTTTTAATCTTCGTTCAAACGAAATATTTCTTCTAATCTTGCAAAGCTCTAAGATCATTATAGAGAGCATTGACGCCATTGGAAATTCACACGGATTTCAAGGACTTGTAACCGATAATGCAATCAAAAGGGATATTTCAGATAAAAGTTTAATCAGTTTTAGACCAGCTATAAATTGTATGTGCTAGTAAAAATTGTCACAGAGAGATCTTTGTCTTTAGATGAAAGAACAAAGGTCTGTTTTTTTTAATTACTTTCTTTCTTTGATCACACGACCTGTATGCAGATAAGTGATAAAACTTTCAAGTACTCAAAATGTTTTGTACAATTCTAATTTTATAACGTTAACTATATCTTGCAACAGCAAAAATCATTCTGCGAACAGTTTACGAAAGATATTGCATTGACACCGGAGATGGTTTCATGTTTCCTGTAACTTAATTTTCCACGCAAAGCAAATTCTTGTTTTGATGCTTTATCTAGTTTTATGATCCTTGATCATCGTGATATAATTCATCATTCATTTGTAAAACAAGCTTTATACGAACATTTAACTTTACACACGTAGATAAAAAGCAGATGAGATTAAGAGGAGAGATAGTTCGAGGCTTTCTCAAAAATATTACACGAACTTCCTGAATCTAATGGAATTATTTACAATTATTTTATGAGATTTAACATCATTACTATTCCACAGTAGTAACGAAATATATTTATATATACTGTATATATAAAATAAAAATATATAATCCATCTCGTGTTTTAAAATTTCTTAGTTGATAACCATTACAATAATTAATAAAAACGCAGTCTTTTAAAATAGTACTGAAACACTGGAATTATATGATTTGACAATACACATGCCTTGTTCATTTTTGTCCAACACAGCCGCTGCTACAGAAATATAATTGCCTTCGTTAGAAATTTATTTTCAGCAATAACATTGGCTAATACATTATTGCTATTTTTGATCTTTTCAAGCCGTTCACTAAAAAAAATCAAAAATAGACAAAAAATACTATACAAGTCGACATATCGAGACGTTGCAATCTATGAATCAATAGTAGCGAATGAGTTAGTGTTAGCATATCAAGTTAATGCATATCAAACGCGCGTAGCATTGACATGCCACGTTCAACGAAACAATGTTTCACGCTCTTTAACCTAATATACATATATACATATAACAAAATCATCTTATCTATTTACTTTATCAAAATAATGTATCATTTCCATTACTCCTTGCACGATAAAATCAATTCATTTTCTTGAGCATTATGTTTCAACGATCGTGTCTTTTCTCAATTTAAGCCATTAAGAACCAAGCGACAAGACATATAAGTTGCGTGAACGTAATATCATTCAAAAAGTCCAATAGAGTAAGCTGTTGGTTTGGAAGATGGTTCAAAAGATGGCCAATACTTCCTCTTTAACTTTATAAAATTATAAGACCTCGATAGAAAACGAAGTACTGACGATATCGAGCGAATCTTTCGAACTTTTTTTCTCGTGACCACGTAATTCAATAACGTGAGTTATCAACGGAAGAATAATAAAATTTAACGAATGGAAATATTACGTTAACGCAACGTTACGGTTCCTGGATCTAGATCAATCGTTCGTCAGATCGCTCTCCGAATGACTGTTCTCTCTCTCTGTTCTCATCTTGTGCTCGACGTAACAGAAGGTGACAGTAGCAATGACGTTGCTTATCGCCAAAATGAGAAGCTGCGTGTAGAGGTGAGCGACGGTGCTGTAAGCGAAGCTTATTGCCGTCGCGATCGATTGGCAGAACTTGAACACCGCGAATGCTGATGCGCTCTGTTGCACGTACATTGTGCCCAACAGCGAGTAGATTTGAGTATTGAAGCAAGCGTCTCCGAAGCCAAGAGCGAGGCTCCCGGCCATCGCCAGAATCGGCGACGTGGTGATGTACGCTGGACTGTCGGTGTCGGTGAACGGCGAGTCGTTCGGCAAATTCAGGAAAATGGTAACGAAGGCGAACAGGTTGACGCAGAATCCGGTGATCACCACCGACCACACGCCGCAGACGCGGGACACCTTGGTGCCGCAGATGCCAAAGATGATGCCGCCGATCACCTCCCCAATCCCGATGAAGATCCCGGAAAGGCCGACCAGGCTCTTACGAAACTCGCCCAACGCTTTGGTGAATCCGATACTGGACGAATAGACTCCCGAGTAGAACGTCAACAACAGTCCGGTGTAGAGGAACATCAAAGACAACAGAAGCATCCTCGGTGTAATGAAAAGAGAGAGCGCATCGGCCAAAGCGTTCCACGCAGCCAACAGTGGTTTCTTCCTCGCAGGCTCTGGTATTCGAAGTTCCTTGTCAGCGCTGGAAACACCTTCCGCCTCCCCTAAGACCAAGCTGTGCGACACTTTTCTCAAGGCGAGCAGTAAACACGTGCCGAGAAACCCCACTCCGGTGAGCACACTGAACACGAATTTTCTTTGCGACGCGTCGATCTTTGGTTCCTTGAACTCGTAGTAGACGAAAATGTTGCCGGCGAATATAGAGAACTGAAATATCACCCAAAATATTCCGGTGTTCCTGGACATCGTACTCGAGTCGCTGTTCTCGGTTAGGTATTGCCCGTGTCCGGTCCATATCAACGCAGCTCCCAAACCTATGATACAGGAACCGGCATAGAGGAGAACAGTTTGAGGCCAGAGGAAAGATGCTAGGAAAAGAACGTAGAAGCAAGCGCCGGTCAATATAGCAACCCGCGGTCCTGTTACCGAGATGTACGACGGTGCTAGCCAGTTGCATATGGCAAACGCCGCATAGACTATAGCTAAGCTGACGTAGGCTTCGCCGGTGAAATTCGGATCATCGTTGTGAATACTATCCAGCACTGTTTTCTGCACAGAAAATAAGCCTAATGTAATAGAATACAATAAACGTTTGCGTTTTTATCAATTTTAACTTAAATTGTTATTGTCTTGGTAATATTTTTCTTTTTCTTTCTCTTGTTTTAGTATCTCAATGCGTTTAATCTTGATGAATTCACTCTGAATGGAACGTTACTTGATAATCCATTCACAATAGATGACGTATCGCTACATCGAAGAAGAATTGCTCATCTTCGACGATGAACGAGAAATTAGCCGATGCTTGTAATCATCTAGTCTAACTACTTACAAGGTAAAGAGTTAAGCAACCATTCGCGTTGTTCCATCTTTTACAAATTATTATTTATAAAAGAGGTGGTAAAACTGCCAAGATGTTGTGTCCTTCACCCTGAGATTTGCATGATCTTTAAATATGTGTAGGATCAACTTAGTTTTCAAAATGTTCCAAAGTTGCAAAAAATTGTCAGTACCACTACAATGAACTCTATTCATAATTATGCATTCATGCATATGCATCAGTATTGGTCGTAAGGCGGCCAAACATATGAGCTAACCCAAACCCAATTCTTGCTTTTTGTTTATGTAAATATTACATGTACATTAGTTTTATTTAAACTTTATTTTGGTAAATGTTATGTAATATGTACACTAATGTTCAAGAAAAATAAATAAATAATGATGTTTATATTGATTTACTAATTAATTTATTCAGAACAATGTACATAATAGTTTAATTGGACAAAAGTATTGTAAAAGAACACTACCAAGTTTATGCACAAACATGAAGCTTCTGCATATAAACGAATAGACTTTCATATATCCTGTGTTATCTACCAACATGTTCAAAAATCATCAAAATCGAGAGGACATGATACATCGGCAGTTAGATTAATAGACAATAAATTACAATAAAAAATTATTGCAAGAATGTACATGTATGTAGAAAGAAACATGCACAACTGAATGATAACCTCAATTTTCAAATGTTATTTTCAGAAGATAAATATTAAATTACATGCCGACCTTATTTCAATAGATTTTATTTGTACAATTATTATCTGTTTGCTATATTGGATGCAAACTAGATCGTGACTGTTTCCACTTTCATTATTTAATAGAATTAATAGAATCTATCAAGGCCTAACAATTGACTGTTACCTTTTTCCTGCACTGAACAATTTGTTGAACACGTCTACATATATGTCGGTGTATGATATCCAACGTAATATGTATTGTATATATTTCTATATATTATTTACATGTATATCACACTATAAAAATAAAAAAAGCAATATTATCTTATTAACATACAACATTGTGTCTCTTAGCTTATCTTTTAAAAATACTCCTATTATGTTTTCTATTACAAGAATTGCAACGACAATAGTTAAAGTTAATTGTAATAAATATATTTATCGCTATTATTTAAAAAAAAATAATACTTTGAACTATAGATTTATATGTCATACATACTTATCAATAATAACTGATAAATTTTGTTATCAAATCTCTCAAGGCTAATTATACACTGATAATAATGTTATCAGTTTAAATTTTATTGTTTATGACTGCAATCATAATAAAAAATAATGATTTTGAATTCAAAGTATATTATGTAATTCAATTTGATTGTTTCTTCTCTCACAGATTGTTGATTTTCTCTGAAAGATACTAATGTGATATTTGTCATCAACATTTCATGAAGATATTCAACAAAAATTTATAATTTTGGCAAAATATCACTAAATTTATCTTGCAAAGATGATGACAGAACCTGATTGACAATAAAAGTTTTTTGCAAGAGGTTTTAAGAAATCCAAAATGTAGAATTCTTACTAGTAACAATAACTTTATGTTTATTTGGATATGATCAATAATCACTTTTTTTCTGAATTGTTATTTTACTGATGCATTATGATGTACAACAGAAGTTAATAAATTTTATTAGTTTCACAGTTTATGCTTATTTTTTATAACTTTCTCATCATCTTCAAAATTATGCACTCCTTATAATTTCCTTAAAATTTGCAGAATTATGTTATGTAAAAAGTTTTTGTTACCAGTCAAATTAATTAATTTCTACCTTTATAACAAATTAATAATAAAAGAAACACACATTTATGAAAATTACATTAATACTAAAATTGTTATAAACAGTATTTATTAGAAAATGAATACAAATAATTCTGTTAAGTTTTCTTTATATGATCAATTTATTTATACAAAAAATATTTCTTCAGCACTGTGGCTAATGGCAAGTAATCAACTAATTTCAATGGTTAACACCAATATGAAAATCATCTAAAATTAACTTTATTATCAATATGTACAATACTTTGTATAATAGAATAACTTTAAACTGGAACAAGATACATAGAGAATAATGTGCGTACAAAAATGCTAGAAATAACTATCCGTCAATTATATAATAACGACATATAGTTATAAGATTATAAGATTTAATTAATATGATACATTAAACTATAATTAATATTGCAACTGTCAATAATTTGTTTCCAAGTGCAATGTACAACATATGATTGTATGATTGTATGTACGTAATAATTAATGTAATTATGTGATTTCAAAGTTACAATAGAGAACTACTATATGTACATAATACATAAAATATATTTTACATTTTCTTCACTTAATATTATATAAGTACAAATATATATATAAAGGAGAAAATTACTAATTGTAATGACTTAATTATTAATGTTTAATGGTTCCAAAAATACATTTATTATACACAATGCTAAATAACTTGAATCACACACAATAACAATAAATACAATATGTTTATGCATACAATACTCTGGCTTGTGAATAAAAAAATATTTAAGATAACTTTAATAAATTATTTTAGTAAATAATATAACCAGCTATTAAATTAAAAACCTTGTTTAGCTTGTTTTTACAAAAATTATTAATCAGATTTCATTTCAATTTTTTCATACAACGAATGGATGAATAGAATTTATACTAAATTAAAACTAAATTTATATTCTCATAACCATACTGAATACTGATTCATATATATATATAAAATACATAAATTCTCCGTTCATGAAAAAATTCAAATCAAATATCTATTGTCTATTTTTCAAACTTACCTCGATATTTCCCAACGTCTGAAATGCGGTAAATAACAACATAAATCCCCAGCTTAGTATCATCACATTTATAAAACTTTTGTCTAATCTCATGATGAATACTTTTAAATAAAATCAATCAAAATAAAAAAAGAAAGAAAAAAAGGAGGGAAAATCAGAAAAAAATTGAGAAAATTTTTCGCGGGCACGCTCAAGCTTCGTTATTCGGAGTGAAGTATTAAAGGATCAAGAGTAAACAGATGGTCGCGATCTAGGTGAGAAATAGAAGCGAATGTGCGATTGCCAACAATACATAATTCCCTTCTTCCTCAATTGACATGATTTGAAGTCATCGTCAAACTATGGTGGATATACTTCTTATCGACTGCATGATACGTTGTGTTAGAACGAGCATCGATATATCGATATCTTACACGCTATAAATAGGTTATGATTGCAATATTTAACGTCGTATAGTAATATTATTCCGAAAAATATTTCGTAGAGTAGCAAATACACCAAATTGGCATTATATTTGCAATTATTATTTGCCGACGATGGCTCTACATACTAATTTTGTCCTAAATACATGTTTGCAATAAATATCTTGTAACTTTTATATACAGGGTGTCCCGTAAATAGTGGTATGAATAAAAGGTGAAAAAACTAGCCGAGAAGAAAGAATAAAATTTTTCCATTGAAGCTTTTGTTTTCGTGAAAATTGAATTTGAAAAATTTATCAAGCATATTTGAATTTAGTTAATTTCGTACTGGCCAGGCGCGAATGATCGACACGAAGATATCCTATGCGCAAACGTGATACAAACGTGAAGCAGAAATAAGCTGGGTTAAAAATAGCAGTTGTATTTAAACGAATATTATATGTTGAAAATTATTTACACAGATGAAAATTTAAATACATTAATCTGAGAATACAAACTGTTTTATTTATCCTCGTCCCGTACAATTATCCATGTAATAATGATAATGAATATTTTTTCATATAAAATAATTCTCCTATTCGGTTGTACTTTTAGTTACAGAACACCCTGTACATCCTCAGATTCGTTCCAAATTTGACCAATATAATCATTGCAGTCCTGTTACAATATTAACGAAACATCAAAATATTTTATATAATACACACACACACACACACAGCACAGCACAAATTAAAAAATTTTCACCAGCTACTTATTAACTGATGCGTATTATGATTGACGTTTTACGAGCGACCATTTCAAATTTCCCGCGCCCATCGGTACGATATCTCGTTCCGAACGAAATCACAATGGGAAACAAGAATGGCCGACTGCGGACAGTAAAAACTTGTTGTCCCCCCCGTTATCGAATATCCCGATAAAAATTAAATTCAAGGCCCGTTCGAAGAGAGAAGCGAAAATTGTCGCGCGACAAAAAGTTTCTCCGAACGATGAATAACGTGGACGTCTGTTTTCGGTATTGGAGGTGTGTTGAGCAGCCAATGGTGAACAAGAAAACAAAATGCCGCGATTAAAAGTTGCCGAGATTCTGACACGTTTGCAAATTTAAGATACAAACGGTGAATTCTCGTAACGCACTCTCGTGAATGCGGGCACGTCGACAGCGTGCAAGGATACACGAGTCGGAGCGTGTTGTTCGCTCGTGCGTTAGAGGGTGTGCGATCGTTATACAAACATTATGACGAATTGCTGTCCTTCGAGTGATACGAAGGGTTCTCTCCGTTTTTTTTTTTCACCGTCCGTGTGTTCCTTCGCCGTCGCGCGATTACGCTAAACATGTGCGGTCGTGAACGTAGGTGCAGTTAACAGATCACGAAGCAGTCGTAATCGCAGTGGATCAACGTGAAACCTTCTTTTACATAATAAGCATTAGGTGATTGTATGTCAATCATGAAGAAACAATTCTTCAGAGTCAAACAACTCGCCGATCAAACATTTTCCAGGTAATCGTAATTCCGTTTTCGTAGAATTAAATTTTCAAGACGATTGTAGAGCGCGTATTCACTTTCTACGTATTATACTATAGCTACGTGAAATACTCGATTTTTTGAACAGAGCATATCTTCTTATTGTCTACAATAAGAAATAATTTCCATTCTCCTGAAATTTTCGAGGTAGAAATTCAAACGTTGAAGTCAGATAGAATTCAGTAGAAGGAGATATACTAATAGAAGAAGATATACGAAAATAGCTTATGAATCAGACTATCTTAAAATGGATTGGCTTTGGAGAACATTACTTCAATTTGAATTTGTCAATGTGTAAAGTTGTTAACCGAGATTTTCGTTTTTTTGTAGAGCTGGCAAAACCGAAGTGCTTACAGATGATTTGCAAGCCGCAGATAAACATGTAGATCAAATTAGGATGGCTCTCATTGGATTAAACAAGAGACTTGGCAATCCACCGAATCAGGCTATGATACAAGATGTTGCGCTTAAAGAAAAACGATTGGTAATACACAATGAGATTTGCATTTAAACTCTTTGTATGATAACGTTTCCCTTCGTTTTCATTTTTAATTGTGTATCTTTCTAGAAAAAGTGCCCGGAATATGTATTGGGACAAACAATGTTAGAAAATGCCCCTGAAGATGGCCTCATGGGTTTTACTTTATCCGAATGTGGTCGTGCGCAAATGTATTTAGCGAACGAAGCGATTGAACACGAAGCGAAAGTTGAACAATATGTTGCAATACCGCTTCAACATATTTTAGACACAGACGTACCAAATATTATAAAGCATAAAAGAAATTTAGCCCGATTAACTTTAGATATGGACAGTGTGAGGACAAGATATCAACAAGCCAGTAAACACAGTGCTAGTACGAAGAAATTTTAATCTGACCTTTAAGTTACACAATTACAAGAATTACGTTCAACTTTTGAAATTGATGTTGTGCAATAGGTGCAGGTGCAACGAAGGTAGATAATTTAAGAGAAGAATTAGAGGAGGCGGAAGCTAAAGTTGAACAATGTAGAGATCAACTGGCTGCAGAAATGTTTCAACTTATGTCACGTGAAACTGAATTGGCACACACTATTATACAGTACGTGAAACTTCAAAGAGCTTATCACGAAAGTGCGTTGCATTGCCTCGAAGATCTTATTCCTGGATTAGAAAGTTATATTAGTAAGTATCCAAATGTATTTGTAAACCGAAAACGTTTGCTCAAGGATTTTTATCATGTTATGTTTTCAAAATTCACTAAAAATTTTAATTCACATGCAACTCCTTTGTAGATGATAATGAAATGAAACCAGTTTATGGCTATCCTCTGGAAGAACATCTCAGAGTAACTAACAGAAAGATTGCGTTGCCCATTCAATTGTGTGTGTCTGCGTTGTTAAGATTAGGTATGGAAGAAGAGGGCCTTTTTAGAATAGCTGGCGCTGCATCGAAATCGCGACGAATTAAACTGAGTTTAGATGCATGCTGCCTCACATTACCAACTGCTCTTGAATACAAAGATCCACATGTAATTGCTGGCGCATTAAAATCTTATCTTCGAGAATTACCCGAGCCTCTTCTAACTTACAAGTAAATATATAAAGATAATATTTATTATCCTTGATAATGGTAGGAAGTACTATAGCATTACATATGTTGTTTTCATCTTATTTTAAGATTATATTCTGAATGGATGGCAGCTGCGAAGATAACTCAAAATGAAACAAGATTGAGAGCTCTCTGGGAGGTGTTACATAAGTTACCACCTGCAAATTTAGAAAATTTACGGTTCCTAATCAAATTTTTAGCAGTTCTCACTAAAAACCAAGATGTGAACAAAATGTCACCACAAAATATTGCAATTGTAATCGCCCCTAACTTAATATGGAGTCCACAGGAGGATGTAAATACAATGGTGTAAGAATGTTATTTATTTACGTAATTTGTATAATTAATCATTACGAAGTAAGTTACGTGATAATTTCTACCAATGTTCATTATTTCAGAATGAATATGAGCACAGCTAATAACTCTAGTCTTATAGTTGATCAATTGATCACGTATGCAGATTGGTTTTTTCCTGGTGAAATAGATTTCGATCGTGATTTGGAGGTCGGTATTATAAACTGTTCAGAAAATCAAACCATGAGTATGCGTCGTTGCGTTTCCAATAGTAGTCTTAGTGATCACGGAGAAAGTCCTCCACAAGGCAGTCCTAAACCAGCAGCTCGCAGGAAAAACAAACCAGCTCCAACACCACCAAATAGCACTACTCCGGATAAACATGATAAAAAATCTGATGATAAGCCACCACCGACGCCTGATAAACCACCTAGACCTTTAACATCAGGAACTCTTAATCGTATGAAAAAACACGAAACAACAAATACTGAGTCAATCGTAAAACATGACAATAACACAGATAAGCAGGACGGAGGCATAGAAACAGAAACTAAACAACACAATAGTGAAGTAAATGCACTTATAGATTCTTCGTCAATTGATTGTTCAGATCGTGTTAACGAAGTACAAGAAGATTTACATAATACGAACACGGAAACTGAAAAGGTTAACCAAGAAAATCAAAAAGCTGAAAAGAAATTATACACTCCTGTTGCTCTTGAGAGAAATACCATAGAAAATGCAGTATGCAATAAATCTATTATAGAAGTAGAAAACTCAGAAAATTCTACACATAAATTGAAGGTATTACCAACTGAAAGACCGCTTCCCTCTACACTAGAGAGACGCAGACCAGTAGCTGCTCCAAGAAGCATAACCAACATAGTACATAATACAGGTAAATATTTTCATAATTTTTTATTAAAAAAAAAATACAGAATGTTTAACATATACCTTACCCTTGTAGAAGAAATGGTCGAATTACGTAAGAAGACGGACAATAATCCTGTATATACAAGCACACTTGATAGAAGTAGTAAACCAGCTATTCCAGAACGACCAGCCGGATTAATTCGACCTTCGAGTCTCATTAAACAACAACCACGGCACAGCAATGAGAACTTAGACAGCGAAACAGGGGTGAGTGTCTGAGTGTTTAAACATTACGTTCATTTTCAGTATATGTAAGATAATTCTTTAAAATAAATGTAGTTACTGCCAGTGGACTCGACAAATATCACTGCCTGGATATTGCATTTTGAAATACAATAACGTAAGCAATATATAAAAGGAAGAACAAACTGTGTTGAAAATTAATTTTCATTTTAACATGTCAAATCGCACGATAATTTTTCTCAAGGTTATTAATATCTTTTTCCTTTTTAACAACCTATAGCCTTTAACTTTGGAAAGAGCTCATGTATATTCAGTGGACAAACAACAGGTCAGTATAATACAAGTGCGTGGCAATGGCAATGTGTTCTGCACCTCGGGCAACAACAATGGCAACGCGGCTTCGAACTTACAGAGAAGCCCCAGTGTAGGTAGTCGACCCTCGTCTATGTCCTTGTACGGCGAACGACCGGAAAAGCCAGCCAAATTGAACGCTCCAGAACAAACGAAAGCTCATGTACGAACCAGATCAGAAGGAAATATTATCGATGTGCAAACTCAGACTGAGACGGTAGTTGTTGTCAAATCACCGCAACAACCTGTTCCGGCCTCTCCAAGATTTCATCAAAGGCCTCCGCGACCACAACCGCCGCCACCACCTCCACCCACCGCGCGAATTAAATCAGAACACGAAAGTACTAATCTCTAGAATTAATTGTGTAAAAAGTGATTACTACATTCATAAGAGAACTTTTAAATTAATATTTAAAGAAAGAAAGAAAAATGAAAGGCTATATTTCTTATAAGACAATATGAAACTGCAGGAAACATTTAACAGAAATTATGTACGTTTTCCTACTTTTAGTGAAATGAATATTTAACAATCACATTGAAAATAATAGCACATCATTTAAACGAAATTTTTGAAGTTATGCAGAAAATGAGAAATATGTTTTCTTCTGTATTTTTAAAATGATAATAAAAAGAAAAAAGCGAAAAATAAATTTGCAATTGTAAGATTAAACATTTTTAAGTTTTTATAGTTATATATTAAAGGTAATTGAAAGAAATTATATATGTTATTTCCATATTTAACTCTAGTATTTTTGCAATTTATCGATTTTTATATTTGTAAAAATAATGAAAACGTATAAATGTAAATGTATAAAATGATGTGGCATTTGATCTCTCTTGATTGACATATGTTTTAAGCACACAAATTTCAGTATGGTTATTATGTAATACAAAATGGAACATACTTGGCATTAATTATAACATGTTTGTATTTTGTATGTAATTTATTTATATTTACAGAGTATATACTAGATTGTAATGCATTTACTAAGGTGATTACTTATTAAAAAAGAGGAAAGAAATGAATTTTTGGAATTAGTTTTAAGCTGTTACAAAAAATAATTTTGGATAAAATAATATTTTGACTGCAATGTAAATAAATAGGCGTCTATTGCGTGTATTTGTTTTACAAAATAACAATACTGTGATAACATAAAATTTATAATATTGCCAAAAATTCTAAAATTTTCAGTTGTTTAATTTCAGTTATTTAGCTTAAACGAAAATAATATTTAATATGCTTATTCAATTGTATTCAAAGTTAATTCTGTTGTATTAGATGTATAAGGTTATTTTGTTTTTATTTACTGATGCAATATTTATGATTTACAAAATTTTACAATCCATTAACAAATTTTACTTTTTCAAAACGAAATATTTTTTTAAATGTAAAAAAATGTATGTATTGATAAATATATTGTATATAATAACATTTAATGACATTCATTCATCAAAAATTCTTTCTTATTTCTACAAATATGCAATAATAAAAAAAATCTAATTTTATATTTATTTTTTTATATGAAATCATCTGCGTGGTGAAATTACGATTTAGCTCTTTTTAAATAATATTATTAATTAAACTACCTGATAAATGTTTAAATATCTTGTACTCGTATTCTTATTCGTTTCATTAACAATCAGGAGCTTTTATTTCAGAATTTATATTAAATGAAATTTAATATTAAACATTGTTGTATTAGTTCAGTAAAAAACAAAAAATGAAAATATACAAATTTTTTGTAATGCAAATCATCTAAACACTTTAGTTTTTATATTCTTTTTTAGTAATTTACATATATGACTGATATATTAATTATAATAAAGACAACTAATGCAACAACATTTATTTCTTCAAATAATAATTAAATAATCTCAAACAAGATATAAATAATCTCTTCAATGTCTTTTATTATTATGAATTATTACAAATTTATCATTAATTAATTTAACAATATATATTTCTAAAATTATACATAATTAATATTTAACATTTAATTACAATATTTCTTTAAAATTTTCACCAGCGATATCTTTAGGTGATATACCGTTATTATCTTCTATAAATTCAGCTCCAATAGAAATTAAATATTCTACAACATGATGATGTCCACAAGATACTGCATAATGCAGTGGTGTTTGACCATCCTCGTCTTGTGCATTTACATCTGTTCCTTTTTCAATCAATTTTTTAATAATTTCTAAATAGCCTCGATCAGCAGCCCAATGTATGGGTAACAAACCTTCTGAGTCTATTAAATTTGCAAGTTTTGGTTTCTTATCAAGTAATTCTTGAACTTTTTCTTCATGTCCTTCTTTTACCCAATCCAAAAAGGTTTTATCTGCATCACTTATTTCATCTTCTGTACTTATCAACCGACTAATAACAACCCAATTAGAATCAGATTGTTTATCCCAATCAGGATTAAGTTTATCTAATTCAAGTAGATAATTTTTCATAGCATCGTCATAACTCATGTCACCAAGCGTTTTCCATGCTTGCCATTTTTTTAATACATTGCCCATAAACATTAAAGGTTCGTAGGTGTTACAGGGTCCAATCGTAGCCTGCTTATATAAAGCATAGAATTTTAGCAGTTGTGCAGAATCTAAGTCTGATGCCATTGACTGTAAATACTCTGCTGCTCTATTGAATTTTTTTTCGAGACTCATTTTGACAATTATAATTATAATTATACTATTTCTCTGAATGTCTCAAGTAATGATTAATAACTGAATCTTTATTTATATTGTAATTTGTTTCGACGTCGTCCTCTTCTGAATCTTCTTCTATATCTGTCCAAGGCAGATTTTCTTTATATGCGTCAGTGTTAAATGCCAGGTAGCGTTCATCTACAAATTTTTTAACAGAATCTTCATGTAAATATTTAAGACCTTCAGTAATAGATAATTTTTCATTTTCCAAAACATGACATTTTTTCAGTACAGAATTCATTACTGTTTTATCATAAAATTCTACAAATCCATAACCTGTACTTAAACCAAGTTTATTAAATACAATTTTTGCAGCTTTTACATCACCGAATACTGAAAAATATTTTTCAAGCTCAGTGTGAGAAACAATCCATGGTATATTACGTATAGAAATTAAATATCTTCCAGCCATGGCAAAAGACCCACTTAAGCTCTACGCTGTATACTTAACAAATGAATTGTATGATCCTGCATTAATTCATTTATATTTATATCAGAATCTGCTCCAAGTCCAGTCAATGATATATGAGTGCAAGTAAGATTCCATTTATTTAACAGATGTTCTATAGACCAATCTGCACTTCTTTCTTGATAAGTACACAAGAATTTTGCATTTGGATTTCTTTCTAACAAGAATGCTACTGTAACAACTATATCTTCGAATAACGTTGGTTCATAAAAACAATCAGAGCCGAGAATTAAATCTAATGGTCCAATTGAAAATAAACTAGACAGAAATAAACCCCATGTAATACCAACAATTTGAACCTGAGACAAAATACCATTTAATTCACAACCTCTCCTTATATGCTGTAAACTTCTAGGAAAACTAGCAGAATCGCTTAAAGTTACAATAGCACCACATTTACTAGCTAAAATTCCAGGAAGAGCTGTACCTGATCCAAGCTCTAAAACTCTTTTCCCAATGAGTTCTTCTTTATGTTCCCAAAGAAACCAAGCTAGCACAGGTGCGGATGGCCATGTATAAAAACTATAATTAGCTTGAAGTAACTGTAACAAAAAATAATTAGCTTGAGGCAGCTGTAGTAAAACCTTAAACGTTTTAGTATCATGCAGTGTGATCGCGCTTTTCAGACTTCATGTTGAATAATGCTACAGTGGTTGATCGCAATGCTTGTGATGCTCAATGTACAATGTGCTTGGTTTCGATTATAACGCCATTATAATGTTGTCAGTCATATTGAAGCTTCCTTTTCTAATTACTTTCTTTTCAATTAAACTTAAACCACATTGCATAAATAGGCAATTTTTATTTTGTTTGCTTTTGTCGCGTAGCTTGGCATTTTTCGCAGTTACATCAAGGAAACGCAATCGCGCTGCATGGCACTATTCAACACGGTTTTTTAAATAGCCCGTGACACTAAAACGGAGTTAAGAGAAAATAAGACTGTAAGTCTTAACCTGTCCGCTATATGTTTTAAAAGGGCATGTTATTTTTTCAAGTTCTTTAACATTAAATATTTCATGATCAATCAAAATGACAAATTTAATTGCAAAACAATTTCTTCGTTACTTTGTTGAAAATACATGAATTACTGTTTCAGTAAAAAAATATATATATATACATATATATATATATATATTTAAAGAAAATTACCGAAAAAGTACATGCGGTACGCGTGCAACAAAAATGAATTGACGATGTATCAATTAGTGAAAAATTCTAATACCTCCGGAATATAGATTTCCAAACTCTCGTTGCACTGTATGTTATCCTGAGTTTTACGAGACGTGAACAAGAATTTTTTCACTTCCTCGGAAACAATTCCATCTGACATGAGGCTGACCGTAGAAAGACTAGCATCGCGTGAAATACTTCCCTCTAAACCTGGCATGACTAATTATCAAGCCATTTCCACTAGTCTAGTGGAAATCTGTTCATTCTAACTGTAATTGTTCAGTCGCAAATAGAAATCATAAACGTCAAATTTTCATTGCCTGTAAATGAAATTAAAATATAATATTGAAAATATAATCGCTAATATGCTAATTATTGATTCGTACTATAATAGAAATATATAAATGTATAGATAATATTTACATTTTCGAATGGCGGGAACGAATTTTAGAAAAATTGAAATCACGTACCTTATAACTTTCTTGTTTATTACAAAATCTTTATTACTATTATTACATTTTACAAAATTTTCGATTTAATTTTACAATTAACATTTGTTTTAGAAATTTAGAAAAAGTTACTATAAATTTAAAAAAAGTTAATGTTTTTACTGATATTACTAACTTTTCATGAAAATTAAACGTAATAATAAATTAAATGTAATTAATAATTATTAATCAATATTGCAATTATGAAATATTCTTTATTTCTCTCTATATGTCTTTTATTAAACAGAATATTATGACATTCATACAAGTTAATTTAAATCTATAAATTTCTCTTAAAAAATAAACAGAAAATATAAACGTGTAGATAATATTATATTTTCAAATAGCGGGAATGTGTTTCAAAAGAATTAAAATTACGTATTGGATAGTTTTCTTGTTATAACAAAAGAAAACTATCAATTACTATTATTATATTTTACTTGGTTTAATTTTTACAAAATTTTCGACTTAATTCTGCATAACAAATATATAGAAAAAGTTAATGTTTTTCCTGATATTATTAATTTTTTATGAAAATTAAACGTAATATTAATTATTCATTATTGCAATCATTATATATCAAAATATTCAAATGAATGACATATTATTTTGCTATGCATACTTTCTACTTTAGTGTTATTAAATATATGTAATATCATTGATTACACTAGCAAAAGTTTAAAAATATTTTTGTATAAAATGTATCATACGGAACAATTGTCTCTTATACATAGAATATTATAACAAAATATTTTTCATACAAGTCAGTTTAAATCTATAAATTTCTGTTAAGAAACATGTTGCCCAATATGTTCTCTAATTTTTTTTTTTTTATCGGCAATAAAACCGATTACAATGAATTACTTACGTACATTCGACAAAATTGGAACTATTCGTAGTACAGGACATATTCTGCGATTTTAATATTGCCATTCTATGTCATGAAGTATTAGTAATTTAAAACAATAACATTTGCAACTTTGTCATAATTGTACAAATTGCGAAAAGTTATATATACACATATATTTTTACACATGTTCTTAATTATAATTTAACTTTAAAAAATGTATTGGTAATACTATCAATAATAGAAATGATACTGTTAATATAGTTAGAAATATTAATTTCAAGCGATCGTAACCATTTTTATCATTTTATATCGATATTTGATTCAGCACCGTACTGGTCATTTTGATTAAAGATGGAGGAGACTGGTAATGAGAAGTTTCTGTCAAGGAGGCGTTCTGCAGCACTTAAGGCTTTTAAAGTTAAAGACGAACGAGTAGCGACTTTTAAAAAGGTACGTGTACAATTTTTAATACATCTTGTTCGATTGTAGTTAATTAATTGTAACCTTTATCTAAAACTTCGATGTATTTCCCGGCATTGCCCTGATGGATCGTAAACAACTGCTGGAATGTTGTATTTTTATGGATTTTCAGGTAGCAGCGATTTTGCAAAAATCTGAGACTGACAGAACCGCAGAGGAAACAGGGATACTTGTATCTTGTAGTGATGTAGTAAAAGAGGTTAATTTAAGGTATAGCCATTTTGAAAATCATTGATTGTACTTACATTTATGAATGTCAGTTATTGGTGGTGCAATATGAAAATATTGACATAATGTATGAATTTGTTTGTTGGTTTTGTAAATGAATGGACATTCTAGAAATGTAGTTTAGTGATAGTTACATTGATAATTAAGTTTATAAAAAAAACTTGTTAATCTACTAGGCAAGAAAAAAGGCATAGAGTGAAAGCAAGATTAGAAGAAGTAGAAGATGCACCAGAAATTTTGGAGGAGAAGTGCATGAGATTAGCAGCAGCAATCAGCAGAGCAACATCACTTGCTGTTTATACTGGTGCTGGTATTAGTACAGCTGCTTCTATCCCTGATTACAGAGGAACAAACGGTGTTTGGACTCGTTTGCAGCAAGGAAAGGATATTGGGTAATGTCAAAATTGATCAAATGTTATTGAAAGTAATAGCAAAGAAATAATTCATAAAACTTGATCTTTTACTATTTGTTACTAGGTTTTTTTTTATTAATTTGGTATGTATTTCAGAAATCATGATCTTAGCCAAGCAGAACCAACATTAACGCATATGGCTCTTTACGCTTTGTACAAGGCAAGAGTTTTAAAACATGTAGTTTCTCAGAATTGTGACGGGCTTCATTTGCGCAGTGGAATACCTCGTACACTTTTATCTGAAGTTCATGGCAACATGCATGTAGAAGTTTGTAGAATGTGTAAACCATATAGAGAATATTGGAGATTATTTGATGTTACTGAAAAAACAGCTCGATATTCTCATGGCACTGGAAGATTATGCCACAGATGTAACTCTGTTCTGCAAGACTCCATTGTTCACTTTGGTGAAAGAGGCAATCTTCCTTGGCCAATTAATTGGACTGGTGCAACAAGAGCAGCGAAACAAGCGGATGTTATATTGTGTTTAGGTTCTAGCTTAAAAGTTCTGAAGAAGTATCCATGGTTGTGGCAGATGGATAGGCCAATCCACAAACGTCCGTCATTGTACATTGTAAATTTACAGTGGACGCCGAAAGATGAAAATGCAGTTTTGAAAATAAATGGAAAATGTGACGAAGTTATGAAAAGAATTATGACTCATCTTGGATTGGAAATACCACAGTATAATCGTGCCAAGGATCCTATTTTTTTTCATGCTGTACGACTTAGAAATAATGAACAGTACACAACAAGTCAACCTTGTTTGGAAGAGCCATCTGATATTGTTCATAAGGAATTAAATCAAATCAGTGATAACTTTCACGAAGATGTTCCATCCGAAACCAAAGAGAAAGAATGTGTTTCACCTAAAAGAGTAACTGAATCAGTGTCTGCTTATTCAGCACCATTTTTTACTGCATTACCATTTTTATCCATGGGTTTGCCATTTCCACCAATGTACATGTGTCCTCAACTAACACCACTTTTTTACTATCCATTTGTGCAAGTACCAAATATGACATCAGACGTGCCAAAACCTAAACCTACTTGTACTTTTTGCATGGAAAATGAAGGTTCTCTCACTTGCCTTTATTATCAACGAGATACAGACAATTCTAATTTAATAGCAGCCGAGAGTAAGCAGATAAAAGATACAAAAACTTTAGTGATCCATGAAGATCCTCCAATAGCTGCTAAAAATCCTGGTTGGTTTGGCAAAGGATATCGCAAAGGCATGAAAAAGAAACGGTAGCATTTACTCTTTCTAATACGCGACTTCCTTTTCTTTTTTGTTATAATGCGAACGTATGTATAACATGATATACGACGATGTACGTAAATGTTTGATTTTTCCATATCATGACGAGATCTGTATACAAGATTTAGAAATGTGTAGGAACTTAATTCCAGTATCCAAAATTTTAGCAATTAAATTAAAATATTTAAAATTAAAAGAACTTAAATCTCTGTAAGCATTCTACTATTCCTGTTTAGTAGTTGTGTGATTATTTAATTTTAAAGTTTCAATTATAGAATAGATATATAAAAAGTATCTTTACGAATTTAATCTAGAAATTGTTAATTTTATTGTTAAAAGCTTGCTATGAAATTTGCTTGATTTGATATTTTTACTATTGTACAGACTAATTGTATTGTGATTTTTAGTTGTAAGAGTTTTAAAATGTTGTGCAAATCATGAAAAGTTCATAGTGACCAAAGTGATAAATCTTTTATTATAATTTTTTACTTTGTATTTGTACAGTTGAATGTATAATTTTTTAAAAAAAGAATGTGTGCATAAGTAGGATGTATGTAAAACTTTTTGTATCATTTTTATATTGATTTACCATTCCAGTCTTATGAACTAAACATTATAACAAAATTAATCCTATGGATATTAAAGGACTGTTTGTAATAAATATCGAACTATTAGCTCTTTTTTTAGTAAACAATGTAATAATCAGTATAAAATTTTATATAAAAATATAAATTTCCATCTTTCAGTTATTTATTTTTTTTATATAGCCATCTTAAAACGAAACAAATGTGAACAGGATATATGTGAAATTATTTACTATCTTTTAAATCAAAAATAACGCCATATACAAACATATGCGTGCCTATACACACAGTGCATTCTTTATATTATTAAAAAGTTTACTGTTTTATACATATAACTGTATGGTGATTTTTAATATATATACATAAAATACGAAATAAGAATTTAATATAAACATTTTTTTTAAAATAATGTAGGAAAGACTACGAACTGTACTTCTGGCAAAACAGACTGTTATTTATTTATAAGTTTTAATTAACCAATTATATTTTGATAGACAAACCAACATATAATAATAATCTAGTTCTAAAATTCATTTATATCCATTTGATTATATTTGTCATATCATATTTACTAAGCTCGATTTTAACAATAAAATAAAGTATGTTTTTTCATAATGACATGATGTTTATATAGGTCACGGGACAGTATAATTACTGCTACGATTAATTAGCGCGTGAATTATTAATATTTCCAAATTAATAATAGTAAGAAAAAAAAAAATTAGAAATTTCAAATTAACTCTGTCCAATGTTCTACATTATTTGTGTAGAGCTCCACTTGTAAGTAAATTTGTTCGTTTACGCTTCTATCACCATTAAATACTTCATTCTTTCGAGCAAAATAAATTCATCATTTTTTAAGTTTATTATTATTTTTAATAATGTGAATTTCGAAAATGTAAATTAGAAGTAAATAGACACGTAGAGATCATACATCGAATTAAGAAGTAACTTTTTATATGAAAGATGTTAGAATGAGTAAAAGATACCAAGAGACAGACTTTCAATAGAAATGAACGAAGCTTGGATGGCGGTGAGTGAACGTTATCGAAGATGGTAAGATACGTATATGTAAGTAGAATAAGAGTTACGATCGAGATAGAGAAAAGGAAAAGAGATAGAAATGAGAACGAAAGGAATATGAAAAGGGAGAGAAATATAAGGGCTAATGCTGGCAGAAGGGAAGAGATTGAAAAAGCCTACAGTCTGTTGTCATGGTAACCCCGTATAGCGTCACCCTATTACCAGCTTCGACAGTACTTATTGTAAAGCCAACCGTAGTACTTTGCCGATACTACGATAGTGTACGTCGACCGCTCATTGACTTCTTGACTTTGTACAACGGGATCTCATTGCGAAGCATGTGGTTCTACTCCTTTTACACTGTTCTTCTGGAAATAACATCGAAATACTTTCTTAGCTATTAAAGAATCACAAATAAAAAACAAGAAATGTTCACAAATTTTTTACTATTTAATTCCAGAATTTAAGATCTTAAGCTAAATTTTTTATCTTTCCACTTTCTTCTTATCGTAGTTACAACAAAGTTAAACATAATATTCAAACTGACGTAATTATTTTTACAGATAAATTTTCAAATTATCTAAATGTATTTGAGTTTGTAGAAGATTAGGATGAATGTAAAATTCCAATTTACGTTTACATTGAATTACGTGAAGAAAAGAATGTGCGATGTGCTATTGACATTAAGTAGAATACGTTTGATTCAAATAGATGCGAGACCAAAATTATTAGTACAATTACTTTCAATTGAGTCAGTGGTAACATGGTTATATCATCGCATTATATTTGTGTGCATGCGCTATATGCTTATAAACTCAAGTCGATGGTATAATTAACTAATAATTAGTTCTATTGTAGTGTTGTTCTTACGTATATCCTTTATATAGTACAAGTACATAATTACTACTTTTCAAACATTTATTTATTCAAAAATTCAATTTAAATTATTTATAACATATATTTCTAATTCTTTCTTTTTTTCATGAGAAAGCAATATAGTGACGCAATATTTACTCATTATTATTATTATTATTACCGTAATTGTATGAGTCTAGAACTAAATAAAACAATTTGTACTCTCAGATTAATGTATTTAAATTTTCATCTGTGTAAATAATTTCTAACATATATAATACACGTTTAAATATAGCTATTTTTAACCTAATGTTTATATCTTTTCAGATGTCTCCTTTCTTTGAAATACTTCATTAGTAAAAAACATACACAAATATTAAATACTAAAATTTATTCATAATTTATTCATCAATTATATAGAGGCATACATTAGATGTCCTATAACTAATGGTACAATTGAATAAAAGATAATTCTACGTGAAACAATGAGTCGAAAAGAAAGAATAAAATGTTTTCGAGAAAATCGAGCTTGCAAATTTATCGAGTACACGAGGCTACTTTTTATGAAACAGATTCAAAATCTATTTTCTTGAAAATGAAGTCTGAATGAAGCGAAAATATTTTATTTTATTTATATTCTATACTTTTCATTTATTTTTGCGCATAGAATACCCTCCTGTCAATTGTCAAACTCGATTTTTTCGATAAAATAATTTTTTCTTCTCGACTCGACACGTAGAATCACTCCCCACTTGTACCATCAGTTACAGGACACCCTGTATATGTTCTTTGTAGGATCAAGAACGGTACCTAAAATTATTCAAAAGATTTTGAGAATTTCTCGCAAGCAAAGACAAAAGACAATATTAGGTATTTTACTAGATCAATGAAAATGCAATTTGATTATTTATAAAAAAAAAAAGGAAGAAATTAGTAATTGAAACCTCTGCATTCCACGTATGTATCTGTGCAAAACGAATATATTTTGTATTAGTTCGTACCGTGTTCTATATAACAGTTTACGTTCGCAGTTTAACGCAGCGATGCGAGACCATCGCTGCGAAATATACAGGAAAAAAATACAGAAAATGTAGGAAGGTGGGGAATACGGGACGGAATATAATAGATTTGAAAAGTCAACAGCGCGGCTCGAAGACCTAAATCCATACAAGGAGGAGATTTATCATTACCGGTTGGTCGAGCGCTCTGGCGGTGGCATTGGATACTACGGGACGACAGTGCTACGTGAGAAATCGTGATGGAGTAGTTTATACCCTGTTTGGTCGCCGTTTCTCACCCGCGTTCGAGTACGTTTCGAATTGCCACACGTTTCTGCCAGTGTATTCGTCGCCCTCGCGTGAAACAGAGTCATCCGGGTCGCGGCCAACAGTATGTCACTCACCCTCGAGGCGGCTGGCTGTTTATCCGCGTTAACGTAACAAGGAGGAAAAGGCACGGGTGTCGGTGTGGAGGCAGGTTATCTTCTTTGTTCGAGAAAAGCCTCATCAGCGGGCAATGGCGCGGGAACCGTGCGCTCCAGAGTCGGTGTGTTCATGGCGTAGGTGATGATCGGTGTTTGTACATGTGGCATGGTGTTTATAGCGAACAGGGAGATTTACATACCTCGCTGGATTGACCAGCTCGTCGGTTTTTGGATACGAGCCGTGTCGTGAGCCGCCATGAGGCGCATTAGCGGTAAGCCAATATAACACGTTCTTTAGCCATCTTAAACGATACTGTTCCCGATACTGGTCCGATCGTCCATGCCTAATCCTACAGAAACAGGATTTGTGCATGTTTGTTAACCGGCTGGCATCGCAGTGTATTCCTCTTTAGCGGAGGGAATCACGTACATGTTAAAACGTGATTTTCAACTTCTTTGCGAGGTTGCGCACGCGCTCGTTTTGCTAGTTGCGTTTGCCAATTACGTATTTCACATTTTTGTTTGAATCGTAGTGAATTTCGGAAAACCTGCGACACAAATCGAACGCAATCGTCGTACGAGTCTCTGTATTTGAATGCCGAGATAGGCTCCGAAGTAATATCTACGATCAGTCGTACGTACATGCAACCGAACAGTCGAACTCTGTACTCTGCCGCTTCATTTCGCGTTAAATCGTTAAGTTTTATGTAACTGTTTACACAGTTTGGTATTCGGTGTCTCGCTCTTATTTTCGAGTCGCCGATCGTTTCACCGTTGGTTTGTTTGTCGTGCCGAAAATGGCGAAACAAAATTCTGTTCACCGGTTGATACGCTTCCCAATATGCAAAATTCAAGATCGTTTGTCGCGATTTCGCGAGTCGACGAGTCGAATTTGAAAAATGTTACGATAGAACGAGAAGAGGACGTTAAGTCCTCAGGTGTTCTGCGGAATTGACGTAGCGAACAGCGAAGCTAGAAAGTGGAATTGCCCGTAGCTGGCATACGTGTTCGAACCTTTTCCTTTCTGCTGAAAGGAAGCTGCTTGACCATTTTTCTCATTTGGTAACATTTGAGCGAGATGCAAGGTTCACTCTCTAATGTAAATTAAAAAGCAACAAAAGAAAGCGTGAAAATGTCTTTCACGGTTGTAATTTTTCTTTTAACAATTCGTACTAATCCGAAAATCGTTTTGCAAACGCATCAAACGTACGCGTTACAATAAACGCGGGAATTTTGAATCTTCAGAATTTTCTTGAGTCTATTTATTTTTTTACTTGCAGTATTTTTCAGTGTAGTTTAGTACTTTGGGATTCGAACGATGTTTTTTTATTTCTTTCTAATCTAAAGTTTTAAGTATCGGCAATACTTTTATCAGTAATACCGAATATCAAGAATCGTCCGTTAATTTATTACCAACGCGAAATCCCAACGAGTTGATTCATAATTAATTTCTTATTATTTCACGTTTGTCTTATGTAACGTGCGCGCTTTGTTCGCTTAATTTATGTCTCTCTATACACGTGTCTGAATAATCATTTACGATTAAACGAGCTCCTTTAATTGCATCAATTCGTTTTTGCATACGTAGAACGAAACATCAGCCTTGTTCTGTAACTCCAGTATCTCTAAAATGTTACAGAACATACATGTAGTATCTTGCAAAATATTACATTTCATAAAGAGAATTATATTTCGACGAATTAACAAGTCTCGAGTGCTCAACAAATCGAAGCACTTCCAAACGTAAAAAGCAAAACAAAAAAAAAAAAAACGCAAAATAAAATATTGGCCGTTCTTTTCCCTCTGTACTTTCTCTTCTAACGAAAACAAATTTACACGGCGAAACGAAAGCGTTGAGCGTACAATTATCGAGGAGCTATCCTGAACGTGTGATTTCTTCGATCCCGAGGAAATGAATGTCGTTATCGATTCGTTATAGTTCGGTATTAGCCGTTTGACGAATGAATCGTCAGGGATTGGAGGGGAGGATGAAAGATGATCAGGAAGGTGGGACTACAGCAAGGAGGAGTAGAACAGAGTAGGAGGGATGAAAGTGTATAGGAAGAGGCGGAGGTGAAAGAAGAGTAGAAAGAAAAGAAAGAAAAGAGAAAAGGAAGGTGGAAAGGTGCTTATATTTACGTGGGACTGCGTTTATCATACTTTTTCCATCCACTCTGTCGAACTTCGCTTTCTGATTCTCAAAAATCAACCGTTACAAGCATAAGTAAAAATTAAGTTCTTGATCGGGCGACTCGTTGACTAGAAATTTTTATGATCGTGAAATTGGTGAATTATAATTTCATTTTCATTGCTAAATTTAATTTCATTTTAATTTCTTAGTTTCTGACCAATGTAAATATGATGCGATTTATTTTTAGTAAAAATGAAAGACAATTGAAAAGCTGTAAATAGATTGTACATTGATTGTATATAACTTGCATAGCTTGTACATAAGCAGTCCCTGTAAAAGTGCAATGGTATAATTTTTTGATCAATGAACGAAGAAAATACCTCATTGGTTCTTGGATAAAATTATTTTATTGTTTGGTAGAATCGTGATTTTTGTTTGAAAAGAAAAGAATTATACAGGGTGTCCCATAACTGATGATACAACCGAGTAGGAGATGAAATACTTGAGTCGAAAAGAAAGAATACAATTTTTTCATCGAGAAAATCGAATTTGAAAATTTATCAAGAATGTACTTGAATTTAATTAATTCTTGGACTGGCGCGAATGATCGATACGAGGATATTCTATGCGCAAAAATAAGTGAAAAGTCTAGAATAAAGTTCTTTTTTAAGACTTCTATTTTTAAGAAAATAGACTTTGAACATGTTTCGTTGAAATTGATAAATATTCAAGTTCGATTTTCTCGAAAACAAAGGTTTTAACAAGAAAATGTTATTCTTTCTTTTCGACTCGTTTTTTCGCGTATAATCACCTTCTACTTGTTGTATTTCATTAGTTACACCTTAGAGACACCCTGTACATTTCAAGATATTCTATGTAATACGAGGCTTATTTTCACTAACTGTAAAGTGTATATTTCTTTAACGTAACATTCCAAGCGAAGAGATTAATATTTAACGGATAATGAATGATGAATAAGACAACGCATGATGAATATAGAATTATGAAAATAAGGTAACCAAGATATTGAACTGGTTCGCGCTTTGAAGATACATCCTTTAAGTCTCTTTATGTTTTAACTGAAAGTGGGTTACAGTGCCATCCCGGGTTCAAGAAGAGCACTTTTTTCCTCGCAGGGAGAGCATCGTTTGCTGCTTAAAGGCACAAGAGTTCAAACTCTCGGTATATATTTTTCTCTCGGTCATTTTCCCTAGCAATTATCTACGAAAATTTCATTCGAGTTGACGTGATATTATCTGATTGGTGATCATCGTAAAACTGTATTACGGACGGTTACGATGTCTCGTGAAATCCGATTTGAATCGAATGACTTATGTATATTGTACGCTACGTTTCGTATTCATGTGTTTAAGAAAGAAAAAAAAAATAAAGAAAAAAAAAACCAGTCCTTTATTTTCGTTACAACGTGCACTTCTCGGCCTTCTTGAAGCTTGTGAATTATTCATGAAAGTACGTAATTTTTTTTTTTTTTTGTCTCTCTTGAAATATTTCACTTCACATTCTCTCGTTGAAATATTTCTAACCGGTCGGTATATTATAAATACTTTGCTGGTAATAAATATGATCAAAAGTACGTGCACGAACCGGATATGTTCGGCCAAGCTTTTTTAAGATGTTATAATTCCTGAGATGAAAGTACTTGTACTCGTGTGTATATATGTATACATATTGATCGCATTGTGTGTATAATTAGCGTGTGAAGATTGATTCACGGACGAAAGTCACGGTATGTAATGTAGCGTACGTTTAAATCGTAGTAACATAGAAACACCTCCTTTGAAAGTCGAATTCGCACATTGGCAGAAAGTGGTACGCTCATTTATTCAGACACAGTTGGTACGTACGTATATAATATATATATGTATACGACCGGAGGAGATCCACGTTCGCGCAGCAAACATCAGCAGCGAATCTTTTCGGCTCGCTTTTAATTTCGGTTTTTGCTAACGTTTGTCAAAAAATTACGTGAAACACGAGCTGAGGATCGAACATTTTTTCTGACGATAAGTTAGGCGGTAAACTTTTCTAAATAAGAAATATCTACTGTATGATCTCTGCCTTTTGTTGTGGCAACTTTAAGATGTCCTCTGCACTTTGAAAAATTTCTGTGACATGAGATCGACTTGTAAGCAGCGCTTACAATTTCACAGTGAAACATTTGAAATTAAAGAACTCGCTGTGAATGAAGGATTTCGTAATGGAATCTTTTGTTTCAAAAAGAGAGAAGTTACGAGCAACACTTGTAATTATATGATATAATATTGTATAGTGTGTGTGAGATAAACTATCGTATTAATACAATAGTAAATTGCAGTATATAATTAATACAATTGTATTAACATTATTAATTATTAATATGTACAATGTATTAAAATTGTGTTAATTATATTAATACTTAATTGTTAATATAATTAAACACAATAGTTAATACAATAGTTGTGTAATTGTAAATTAACGCAATAATTTTCCTTTCTTTCTTTCTTTTTTTTTTTTAATTTTTTTCTGGAGAAAGCAATGCAAGATACCTTTGTATTTTATTTATCATTTTCTCAGAACAACGTCAGTCGAATACAAAGGATTAATCATGCACGTTTATAATCCAAAGTAAAAATATGCGACCAAGAAAACGATGCACACTTCTCAGAGCATAGTACATACATGTACGTCTACGTGTTCCATAACACGAAAAAAAAAGAAAGAAATTAAAGTTGCACGTAAATATCTTTACTCAACACAAAGTCACAATCCAACTCGATCGAACCGAGTCTTCGAGATACAATTTTCTAATTTCTCTCACCATGTAATGTGCCAAGTCGTTTTCGTAGTGCTAATTAATAAATAGGTGAAAGAACAATGTTTTCCACTATTTCAGGATAATAAGCAGTCAGCTGATCTGATCTGTTCGTCCCTGCTTTGTGAATGTTGTAATCAAGAACTGACGTCCGGTATTGTGTCTCTTTGTAACTGGCTCTTCTTGTGACCGCATAACAACGTAAGTTGTAGAAGCTGTGTGGCATGCTAACAGCATCAAACACATCTCTCGCGTCTCTCCATTTTAGGCAGCGCAGGTGCTTTCTTCTTGCAGACAGATTTTTTTATCTTTTTTCTTTTTCTTTTTTTCATATACTCCTCTTTAACGCAGTCGCTTATGGGAAGTATTCGCACAGACAGCGAGACAAAATAATGATCGTAACATTTTTTATCCAAGATTACAGTTTCAATATTTAGAATTTCGATTCCGTAATTTTTTTTTTTTTTTTAATCACACTTTCAGTTCGAACGCGTAACATCATTTATAATATTTTATAATACTTCTGTTATTTTATTTCTACATTCATCTTTTTCCTTTTTGTGATGCGCAAACATTTCTGATTCGAGGGATTTTTCACCGTATGTGCTAAAAAAACGGTATTTTAAAGAATTTCAACTCTGCCTCGAATTTTATATTTCAAGTTTCAATTCACCTTTGGATCCGTAGGATTTTTCTCGCTTAACGATGAAAAAGAACTTGCTCAGTCCAAGGATTCTGATGAGATCTACAGTATAAATAATACATTAACAAATTGACAAATTTAATACAGTGATAAATAATAGTTTTTAAGTGATGAAAAGACGTACAAAAACACGTATTCCTAGGCTCTAGAATTGAATAAGGATATAAGTTTGATAACGAACTATCATTATAGTACTTTTATAAATAATTGTACAATTTTATTATTACTTTAACTGTATATTATAACAATCCATCAGACTTTCAGAGTTTTTTTACAATTACTTGCAAAATACGGATATTCTTATCAAAATTAATAGTAATTTCTGTTTGGACAGAAACACAATTCTATAAATCTGTTTATTTTCTTCTACTGTTAATATTTTTATTTGTATTAATATTTTTGTTAACTAACCAAAATCAAATATATATGCGCGATGCTCGCCATAGAAGTGTTAAAATAATGAGAAATCTCTATGTATTTTCCCCAGGAAATTTTCTAGCGATAGGGGTTATCCTAAAGGAAACAGCAAAGTTAAATTAACATTATATAATTATACAACGGTTACTCATTTTACTCAATATTGGTTGAAGTACATTAAGATATCGCTTTTGGAGCATAAGCGAAAAATCTACTTGATCAGAAACTTTTGCACATTACTCTATATTGTGTAAACTATATATTATATACGCGACAATTTGTTTAGTTTCCGTTGTTCTTAAGATCGTGGTTTGATAGCACTGCTTTGAAGCGACCACGCCTCATAATCGATGCAAGCCAGAGAATGCGAAGGAATATATAGAGGAATGCGGAATTTTTAGACCGTAATCACCGAGTTTAAGTTACCTCCACGAGGCACTTGTGTATTATTACTATAAATTGGTAGATCATTATCATCGTACCTTCACACTTTCCTATATTAAAAAGAAGTGTTAGTTGATTTTCAGTTAGTTTTCTTTTTTTTTTTTTTTTTTTTTTTTTTTTTTTTTTGAATGGTCTCGCTGTTTTACTCGATGTCAAAGTATTTACTTACAATTAGTCGATCATAGTGACGCAACGATATTATTTTTTTGATGTTCTCGCACCAATGAGTTTTTGAAGCATAAATCATAACGAGCACAGAGTTCATTTGCACCCCCTACATTTTAGCATTTGATGTCTTTAGGTTTGCTCGTTTCACGCATCTTTTTAGAGTATATAATTGTCGAATTTGTTTACTTAGAATTGTTTATTGTTTACCTTCAAACAATGTCGATCTCGTTGTAATTTGTGTTTTAAGCGATAAACGCAGTTTAGTGTTGTTTATCGTGTAAAATATGAAATAATCTAACCTAACCTAACCTACTCTAAGCTTGGATCACCTATGATTAACAATGGTTAAATATCTCATTGAAATGTTACAAGGCAAATAATTTACTATGAAACGAAATAAAAAACAAAATGTGAATTACGTTCAATTTGACATCGAATGTGAAAAGAACAGGCAGGCAATATAAATTTAAATCCTTGCTTCGTCTTTTTAAAACCAGTGAAAGTAAAAACAGTTGCTTCCGGTTGTATTAACACGCAACACCAAAATTGAATGAAGCGGTGATGAAATCTGTCCAATAACTCTTAAAATTCGAACGGCCAGACTTTTCGAAATGTTTTCTCAATGGACAGAGTTATGAAGAGTTCTTGTTATGTAATCAATATAATTTGAACAGTATAATACATTTCGACAGAGAGTTATTTTATATGCAAAAACAAGAAATTCAGGAAGCATGAAAATAGACCTAATATCTAATTCATTTTAGACTGAATAAGAATGATACAATTGCACAGGTTTATATTTGAGCAAAAATAAGTGGAAAATAACAATTAAAATTTTTTGATTTAAAGCTTTTCTTTCAAAGAAAATCGAATTTGGAATACGTTAGTGGTCGATATTTTCTTGGCAGCCATGTTGGATACGTTCTCTACCGGAAGTCGCCAAAGTGCACGAATATTCGACGAATTTTCAAATTCAATTTTCTTGAAAACGAGGCTTCAAGGAGAAAACATTCACGCGTTCTTTTTCGATTTATTTTTGCGTACGTGGAATAACCTTCTATCTAGATGTAGATACGTACTGTTGGCTTTTAGAACCTATTGGTTTCTCTGTACATGACCATGATAAATACAGACATGCTAAATAAAGGATGTCCACTGAATGAAAAGTGTATCACATTCCATTGTGTATCGAATTGTACAAAGCACTATCCGTGTCACTGAACAATATACATACGTATGTATGTATGTCCAATAATGCTTGCACGATCTTCTTTTTACGTATAGGCTATAGGAAATAGAACTATGTACATATTTCGAACGGTTTCTTTCCGCAAAAATGAGAATATTTTCAGCGATTATATTATGTTAAATATATTCAAAAGCACGAAAGTGGAAGTAATGCGTGGTTTCAACATGCAAGGAGTTATTAAGGTGCAAGAATAAATTACATGAAATGTATTCGAAATTATCAATAATACAGGGTGTCCTAGGTATTTTCTCTGAAAAAATCGTTGGTTTTCTTTAATTTCTATCGACTTATCAGATGAACCTTTTTACATTGATTCTTGATCGTTAAATTTTACCCCTCAAAGAGTTTTCTACGAATAAAAATTCAGCAACGTAATGTTCGGCGATTTTGAGAACCGAGGAAATCGATTTCTCGACTTGTTCATTATTGAGGTATGTTCGTTCGACCATTGCCTGAACGACGAGGGTTCAACCAGTTATTTTGTATTTTTGTTATAATTCCCTGATACAAGCCCGCGTTCGTATGGCATTTTTCTCTTATTCTTATTTATACATAGAATACATCGAATGAAAACTTTCTGTGTAATGTTTGCATCTACAGGAATTATCTGTCGTTTGAAAAGTAGGCATATGTGTAAAGCTTCACACTCAGCTGCTTGGGATTTAAATAACATGCGTCGGAAGTCAAAACACTAAATTTGTCTCATTCACGTTTCAGGAAGGAGTGGTTACGTGATAAAATAGCACGATATTTTTTAATTCTTTTTAGTTGAACGATTACAGAATCATCCTGATTCTGCGTATATATCGTAACCTGTAATCTACTGTAATCAACTATTGAAAAAGCAGCGCGACCAACAATGATACACATAAAATTGATATTCATATTTCTACTTCGTATTTAACAGATTGTAAAATTTATAAAATTTTTTAATCTTAAAAACAATGCCGTTTTACATTGTAATAAATAATAGAGACAATTGAAACGTGTAATGTTTTTGAAACGTTGTTACTTATTAATATATGATACGACAGTGAACGACCGCAGTTATTTGCAGCATGATTGCTTTCGCGGATTTTTTCAGTCTCTAAAGGTTCTATGGGTTCGAAACACCAGGTAACACGAGATGATGCCACGTTATCCGAAACGTGGTACAATGTTGCCGTGATATGTCTTGTTTACACGAAAGCTGGTTGAGAATCGTGGCAACGCTGCAAGCCCTCTAGACCTTGCTCTCATCCACAGCCTTATTCAGGAACAACACCTGCATAGAGTATTTTGCTAAAACCACTTTTTTTCTTTTCTACATTATCTATTTATTCATCTATGTATTATATATGTATATATATATGTATGTGTGTATGTTTATTATTATGTTACTCATAGTAAAGTGAATTGTAACGCAATGAGTAGCTTTCAAAATATTTATATTGCTATTAAAACATATTTGGTATTTTTAAGATCATATGTTGGTAAAATTTAGTTATTTCCAGACATGTTAGCAGAATTGTGAGATTACAATTCTTTTTCTCGTGGAATAAGAAATTCCTTCGTATTATTGAAATGAGTTCAATGACCAGTTACTCAAGGTTAGTCAAGGTCGCTGCTGCAGACAAAGCAGCCGTAGCGTCTTAATCAGTTATTCCTAAACCTATTTACTTTCGCCTAGGGAACTATTTTAACTGTTGACTAACCTGTAAACGTTGTATAATTTGATGATAAGATATAAATAATTTCGTTTTCAAAATTTGTTTACATACTTTATCGAGTATATACCCTAATAGATGTAAATTTTTTATTATAAATATGTAAAGCAATTTTTTTTTTAATGAAAACTTTTATTGAAGTAAAATGCTTATTTTTATTATTAAAGTCAAGTCATTCGTTAATTATTACATCTCTGAAAACTTACGTCAAATCATACATATATATTTTATTTACTTGAACTTAAATTACTTGATATACGTACGAAAATTTTATATCTTCATAAAATCGGTATAAGATAAAAAAAAACTGAGGAAGCAATGACATAATTGGTCTGATTATCTCATTGCATATGTTTTGTAAGTTATAATATGAAATGTTGCGGAATTAGTACTTGCCAATATGAGCTCGCGAGATGCACATCTGTTCGGGTCATTGATTGCTCGTGTTGAATTTATAACACGTCAATTGCTATTAAGGATGAAAGAATCAGACATCACTGATGAGAAGAGCGGAAGTTTTGCAATGACGGAGAGAGAATGTAGCAGTTTGATATATATTTTGTTTAACTTTGAATTATACTTGTTGACTATATAATTATTTAAATTACATAATTAATTATAAACGAGTAGAAATTCTTTCTATTATATTTTTTAAAGACTACAGTATCTAGTAACTTTTGGTTTTCCAGTATTTGGCAAGCATGAGAATTTTCGAAAATTTTCGAATTTTCAGATTTCAATTCATATAGAATTTTATTAAATAGTGAATCAAACATATTCTTATATTTGAGAAGAAATTCTTTCCAAGAGACTAGAGTAATATTTCTGTTTGGATGAAGCCTATTTTTCTTGACATTCTTACTTAAGCTTTTTTAAGCCCGAGGTTATTCCCTCACTACTCATTATATCCCCATACAATTCCGTCTCCTCACTTTGCCGCTTGTTTTTCGCTCTCTCGTCTCGTGTTCTTTCCCGCACTTGTCGCATTCAAACTCGCACGTCAATAACCCAGTCTCTACAAAAAGCTTGCCTTTCTTCAATCTTGATTACTACGTTTTCAAGTGTTACAAAAAAGTATTACATTTGTTTCTTTCTTTTTCTTTTTCTTTGTTCATTTGTAATTCCTTGTTCTTCCAATCGTATTTCTATAAAAAGGAGTACACTTTAACACGCTTTCCTTTTTTTGATAGCTTCCTCTTTATATACTGTTAACTGAATCATCTAAAATTGTACTCTAATTATTTTATTTAATATTAATTTAATTAACATTTTATTTAATATTTCATAAACGTATCTCGTTTATATCTTGTTTATAAGCATATATTTATAAGCGTATCTCGTTTATATTTTCATCACATCTTGGACGCACACATCATACTACTCGTTCTTCTTCATCTCGTTCATCTTCTGTTTTCCCTAACTAATACACAATATTCACAGAACACATACCAACCTTGGTTCCTACGCTCGTCGACATTCATAATGTATCAACCTAACAGAATAGAAGATAGCGAGTGACAGTTGCCAAATATGTTTAGTTTTAAAATTTGTATGTCTTATTTTCAATTCATTATTTTCGATATTCGAATTCGAGTGAAAGTAGTAAATAGTATTTTCTCATGAGTTAAACATTTAATGAAATAGTATTTATTTATGCAAATATTTCAATGTCTACTATTTTATATCAAATTATGTCAAATTTTCCCCAGCCCTGACCAGTTTATATGTATCAGAAATTTTTAAGGTTCGCGATTTGAACATAGGGATAGCTTGCACGTAACAAAAAAGAAATTTATCGATCGTAATTGCTGTTCGGTTCAACCCGTTCACGTCCGTCCTTGACAGGATGTATCCGGATGAACGTCCATCCTGATATCTTATGCAAATTACTCGCTCCAGTCATGAGATTGGACATTTTATCTCCTCCCCTCCTTGCCTTTCAGTCGAGTTGCATCCTTAAGGCTGCTTTAACATTGATTTGTCTTTCAAACGCATCAGACTTTTGTTCTGTGTTCTTGTCCTCGAAGAAAATTCCAAAAGAAATCGTCACAAAATACGAGTTCATTTGCCTGCTAGTGTTGGCGATAAATTTTTAGATTCTCTTCATTGGAATATTCCCTAAAAATCTTCATACGATGGGGAATAATTTTCTAGTTCTTTTGCATTTTTATCAATTTCTAGCAAACATCTTAATAATTTATTTCTATGAGAAGAAATTCAAATTATGATACTGAAATATACCATATGTACAATTATAATACTGAATATACTCTGAATATAAAATGCATCAAAATCCATGAATAATGTATGAGGAATAATTGGCTAGTGAGTTATCTAATAGAATTTCATTTTGTAGAGCCAGCATTAAACGTGTCGATATATAACACGTTATAGCAGATAAAGTATCTGAGTATCGAATAATTCTTGACCAGTTCGATGATGCAATGTACACAAATATCATTTAACGTAGTAAACTACGGGGGTTTATCGTCTAGATAAAAAAAGTTATCTTTTATGAAAGTTAGTCCTCCTACAGTTTCATTTCACTGTGTAGGCGTATTTAAGCGTGCATGAGATATTACAGAGAAATACGTCTCTTTTTATGTGTATATATATATAACAACCACGAAACAAAACTGAAACACAATTTGGGCTTCCTAGTGAGACAGACAGAGCTACATGATGCCACTTATATTCATTGTGCTATTTAGGTCAATTGAATATAGTGTCACGTGCTCTTGTACAATTCTACGTCCGTCTTAAGTTTTTCCTCTGTTTTTTCTTTTTTAACGAACTTCACGTTACAGGCATTGAGTGAAATTGATAAAAGATACGATGATTTTACGTCTGCTTAAACTTCGTAACATTTTATTACGATATCATAAAAAGAAAATATTAAATTTGTTAAAGTTATTCATCTTCGGTACTTATGTGACTGATGTGTTTAACATGAGACATGAACATCATGCTCGACTTCGAAATTAATGACTATGATTTACAGGCGTATTATCTTTAATACGAGGGGGCATACGTCTTGAAATTTCATTCTCTTGAGCAGAGAAGTCTCTCGAGGTTTTATCTTGTTCCGATTAAGATCCTTATCTTCCCTCGGTAGCTCTTTAACTTCACTGTAATCATTTGTCGACGTCCATGCTCTTTTTCCTCTCGGTTTTCTTCCACCTTTTAGTACTGATTTAAAGATAATGAGATCAAATAGTGTTGACCGTTCTAAGCCCACTGTTGTACCGACCTCCTCTCCTAACGAGGGTCCATCTTTTCATTTTCTTAGGCTTTCGTTAGCCACTGCGATCGTAGTCACCAGTTTTGTGAAACAAGAGAGAGGTACTCTTCTTTTTTCAACAGCAGTTATAACTCAAGATCGTGGTTATTAAGGCCTTCATCATTTCCCGGGGATTTAAAGTTAGTAATTTATTTTCATGACTACGTTACACGCTCCTCTCCTCTTCCTCATAAGTTTTTCAAAGTTCTTTCCCTGTTCTCTTTGCATCTTTCTGCACAGCTCTACAAGTATTTCTTACCTACTTTCAGAAGATACTCACACATACGCACTTATACATACATACGTAGGTGGCATTATTCTGAAATGTGGTACAAGTTCTATCATGTATACAGTTGTTTGACTTGTGCGCCTCTTGAATTGCTTCGTAAAAAATAATTGTTATTTCTACAAATCTTATTCGCCAAATGAAGTATGCATATTACATTTAACATAGCAAGTATTATACATACTTGTCCGTGTCATTGTCCTCATTTTATCTGCAATTATTCGCCATTCGTTACCAGGAATGTAACGGATATCCCTTATTTCGATATCAATTGAACGTTCCTTTCTTAAAGGACGTCGATGCTGAATCGATGGATTTTTTTAAAACGTTGAGAAAGGAGAAGGGAGAAGCCACTAATGATCTCCATCGTTTCTTTATACTTTATATGCATTCGTTGTAAGTAAGCTGTAATAATACTGCCGCGAGAGACTCTTCGTCACTATAAAGTACTGGGGGAAAGTGGTGGGGTCCCCAGACCTTTCCTCGCACAGAGCACACGTTCTTGAATCCCTGTTTCTCTTTGTGGCAATTATTTGTCCCGCCATGTTGAACTGGCGGGATGATTCGCTGTATAATCTCAGACATTTCTACGAATACGTAGCATTGTCTTCATGCAGTAACGTAAAAGTGGAATTTCCTACAAGATTTGTTTCCATACAAGTCAGACTTTTTACAGAAAGTGCAAAAATGTTTCATTTGTGAGAAACTGACAATTTTGTTTTTTTAATTTTTTTTTTAATTATTTTGTCGCTTTCAATATTAGAATTTAGAATTCTATAAAATTCTTAGTTCTCGCCCTTTATACATCTATTTCGATTTTATCAAAATTGAAAACTTCGTACACCCACTCGATTGCCAAGAGTAATTTCTTATCTGGTATTCCTCAGCTCGATATAATACCACGTTGTTAGCTTCGCTCTCTCTGACCCATTTCATGTATCATCATATAGTGCTTTACCACACTCGTTACATCACTGTATAAAACATTACACGCGACATTCTCAATATTTCAATTTCTTAATATTTCAAAATATTTTCTCAGTGTTGGATCGAAACAGGCAAGCTTAGAAAAGCATTGGAACATTTATCGCGTGTCGCACGAAGCATTCCATTTAACAATTAGACCATATGATCATAGTCACTGATACGGTTATAATAATTGTCTTAAAGAATCGTACGTATAACGCATCTCAAACTTGATCATTACTGGCCTGTGTTCTGTTTTGGCTGTCATTGTCTTTCGCCACTCTTTTTTTCAGCTTGTTTATCAAGTTGGTCATCGGAAGTATATTTTGTAACATTTGTCTGGTCAGCAGAAAATAATTTGTAATTTTCACTTTCGGATTCTTCTGACATTATTATATTAATTTCCCACCATTTAATAATACTTCTATTCAGTCTGTTTTCAATTAAATGTAGAAGCCCTGTAAGAAGTCGTTCTATTAACGAAAATAAGGGATGTACAAGTACTTTACGTTACCGTATATTTTAACACGGGTGTAAAAGTTTCCTGTGGCAAACGTGCAAATACTTTAAGCAAGCCAGAGTGTACTTCCACGTGGAAAGTTGTTTCACGTGTCGCGTTTTTGGAAACCTACGCGTAGAGATATTACCGGGGGCGGCCTACACCGTTCTCCGGAAACTTGTCCACCCACCTTCGACCTCGCCTCTTTACATTCGCCACACCAACGGCTCCACGTTGGTGTCGCCAACTGAAACCTGCACCTAACACGGAACGTTTCTGACAGTCTTATCCGGTTATCTCCACCGTTTCCTTCGGTGGATCTCGCGAGCGTACACCATTGAGAAACCATAGAAATTTGTGGTTCGTTATATTCGTGTACTTCCCCTCGATGAAAAAAAGAAAAGTGGTTGTAATTTAATTTATTAACTATCAGCTAACTGTGTAACCTGTAAGATTAACCTGACAAAGTGGCTTTTGGTATTACATTAATTTAAATGGAAGAACGTTGGTTGTCTTCTCCTTTTGGATATTCACGCAGGAAGTATCTAGAAACTCTCTATAATGCTAAAGTCACTAAGAAGCCCTAGGGGAAACTATAGGCATTTCGAGTGTCTTTAATAGGTTGGGATCAAGATGAAAAACTTGCTCGAATTTATCTAACCCCGTATAAATTCTCCTTACTTTTATTCTCGTCCTTTACTTCGAGCTGCTTTGTTCGTAAAAAGTGTGTAAAAACTGCGTGAAAAAATATTTCACTTATAATAACAAACGTCTAATAAAGAACCGAGGGGAACAGCAGGATTAATGAAATAAAATAGAATAATAACGATGTGACGAAGAAAAGGAAACTAAATTCGAAAAATTAAATCGAACTAAAAAAGAAAAAAAAAAAAAAAAGAAAGAAAGAAAGAAACAAGAGATCGAGTGTAAAAGGATCGACGGGGCTCGGAACTCGCGTTCGAATAAAAGTGCACTGCGAGCCATAAATGGCGATCACTGCTGTGACAAGCTGCCTGGGTCCCCCGCCCTTGCCACCTGGCAAACGGTTTCTGCAGAAGTCCTCGAAGAAATTGTCCTCGACTTACAGAAGCTTTCGCGACCCGGCGGTGGAGTCCTGGATCCCCGGCGGTGTCCTCGACATGTCGAGATCGAGGCTTCATCCACGACGTAGCGAACGTAGCCCGATGATCTGCACGATAAGCAACGGCAATTTGTTCAGAAGCCGCTCCGAGGGCAATCTAAGCGCACGTAAAACCAGTGCGGTATTATCCGCTACTCCGCTGGATAAGTGCATCCAGGCGATTTATGGCAGCTGGAAGAATCTCATGCATCGTAAGTGTAACGCTCTGCTAGCGAGACGTTGCTCGACTTATAGGCCTCCCCTCCCCTCCTCTCTCCTCCCTCATCCCCACTTCGTGCTTCGAAATAGATCGAGTAAATTATAATACCGGCCGATCGAGGCCGATCGTACGGGAACTTGCGATGAGGCGCAGCCAGGCGAGATCAGAGCTCCCCTGGAAAATATTTTCCTAATAGATTCTGGCAGTGAAACTGGCGAAATTTATTAACGATCGGTAACGTGGTGATCGGCACGATAACATAACTGGCGAGAGGATTTCTGTTGTTGGGCTTCAAATGTTATATTTAAAGGGGAGAAAGAGCAGATTTATCGCGAGGATTTTAATAAGTTTTAATATCTGCTGCGTAAATCGGGAGTATTTTACCTCGTAGTAACATACTAATTATACTTCATTTTGTTCCATATCTTTAGATTGTATAAAGTAGAATTAATATGTTCCCCAAGTTCATTTTTCTTTAATATAGGAAATTATCTCTGTCTTCTAATAAACTAATAATCATTTGATTTTTATAATATTTTGATAATGTTAATTTCTCGATAGAACTAAATATTCTGTGACATTTTTTGTTTCTCTTGTTTATTCTTTGTGTAAAGATAAGAAAGATAAATTTCGAATTCGATCGATTTATTACAAAGTATACGATTAACACGTCAAAGGGTGATGTGAAATGCTTGTCTCCCAAATTATGCTTCTCCGATTCGTTCCAAGGATAATTACAGTTACGTTTCGTGTTTCTCATGTCGCGTAATATTAAAAATTTGAGAACGGAGTGCACAGATTTAGATTTATTACGGTATTAAGGGGAATGCAAATGCATAGGTGAAACTTGTTGCCTGTCACGAAATCAGAAGTCAGCTATCGGCTATTTATAACGCGACAGACCTGCGAACAGAGAACGCGTTATATATTTAATTATACAGCTTGCACGCGCACGAAGGAAAATTAAAAAGCTCGATCGATAATGTTCTTGCAACATTGTTCTTGGACTATTACGTAGGGTACGTACTTATTCCAGGATCGATTTTTCTAAATGAAACTTTAATGGGCCACTTGGACCTCTTTAAGGTCCATATGTTTGATACTTCTCTCGATCGTAACGTGAAATGGGTCGTCTTTTGCATAATTCTATGGACAAAAGGTTGCATCATTGGCTGGAAAGTGTAGAAATCAATTTTCACCGCTCGATTGTATTGTAATCGTGGAATTTCAAATTATAACGTGTTGCGCCATTTTCTTTGTGCAACTGCTTCGAGGATGTATCGAGTTCAATAACGTATCAATACTAATACGTTAATTTTCGTATCTTGCAGCTTGTAAAATTTCCAAGGTATTCTAACATTTACGAACGGGGATATATATTTAACATAAATATGATTTATTTCGTGCATTATTGTTGGCAAAAAAAAAAATAGATTGAGTTGTATACGTATGCGATTAGTTGCAGTTTTATTTTTTTTACCAAGATCGAGTTTGCATTTTATCCAGGAAATAAAACGTCGGAAAGATATCATTAAACTTATGAATAATTGCATCAAGAGTGCAATAATAGTTCATCTACGTGTATACTGATGCAAAAGATGCAAAATAGCATATAAATTGCATGGGGAATACAATCTATGGTAATTAATTCCAGAAACCTGTTCCATTTCTTCTCCGAGTAGAGTTTCTACGGTTTTGTCCTTTTAATGGTATTCAACGCTCCGTCATCCCGCTTGTACCTAAACCCCGGTCTCTAAAAATAGCGACACGATACAGACAAGAACAAATGATGCAGCATAACAGAGAAACGAAAACAGTTCTTAAAACGAGAAACGCCTAACGTGCTACACCTGTTGGATATTTTCGTCACTATTTCAATTAATATTTGCCAATTTATCTTCAACGTGTTTTAACAACTGAACAGTTCAGACACCGCTTAAAGTATCCTTCGAAAAATTACAAGACTTAACTTATTAATATTAATTACATTTCTGATGATCTGCTCTAGTGTTTGCCGCAGTTTTAACAATCAACTCGAACTTGCTTCAACTTGCTTTTTGTAATTGCAATCCTGCATTGCTTTGTAATAAGTAAAGTTTTAGGATTACAATCCTATTTATACGATTACGAAATGTTTTATTATAGTTTCAAAATTCTCGAGCTTCAACTTGCTTTTTATAATTGCAATCCTGCATTGCTTTGTAATTGTAAATAAGTAAAGTTTTAGGATTACAATCCTATTTATATGATTACGAAATGTTTTATTATAGTTTCAAAATTCCCGAGCATGAAGCAGTAAGAAAATAATGACGAAGGACAACGAGGAGATGGCATTCGAGTTTGAATGGCCGTTGCTGTAAAAACATGCCATCTACCCGCACTAATGCCCCCTTAACACACTTTTACACCCCGATACCTATTTTGGGTCCACCAGAGGGCCCTTCGAACAGGTTAGGTTTAGATTGAACGCCGGGCGAGATCTACGCGTTCAAGCAATGCTTAAGCAAAACAAGCGCAAAGAGACCATCTCGTTTAACAGGCATGGGGGTCCCACAGTGTATTATAACCTAACTTTCGAGTCCACTCTCCACATGGAAGCTGTAACGGTAGAGCTTAACGACCGGGATTAAAACAATAGTCCCACTCGGCCGTTTATGGGCCCATAAACCATTATGAAGACGGTATTACGGCGAATAATTGATTTCTCTATAAAAATGTCCCCATGAGAATAATACTTCGTTAGGCAGCAATTTCATACTAGTTGTTCACAATCGCTTTAGCATCACGATAGGTGAATTATCGATCATCGTATCAATTATCTCACTTGATTTCGTAATTTCTTTTTTTAACAACATTCGTTGTTAAAAATTTCTTCACGATTTCGATACATGATTGAAATTCCTCGAGTTATCTTTTACGGAAGAGGAATTGGTATTAGCAATTAGAAATTTTACGAGCAAACTTTTCAATTAAAGCATCGTTGTACGATTCGATGTTGGTTTACGGTGTTACATTTACTCGTATTTGTCGCCAAGTGAATCTGCGAGAAAAATAGGAAAGCAGTTAATCGTGTAAACTTCTGCACAGTAGTGTACACAACTAACCAGTTACCAAGCCACAAGTTAGGACAACAGGCCAAGTCCAACCCAGTTTCACAGGTCTGTCGACAACGATTACCCACCGGTTAGGTGGTTTTCTGCCACGATTTCATCGGCCGATGTCGACTCTGCAAACTCTGCCATCGTGTTGCTTCATTCGAACTGGTTTTATGCAATAAGTTACGATTGTTTCCACATTTTGTTACAGTACATAATTTAAATATATGTATATATATCTGTGAAATATGTAGTTACTTTTTTTTTTTAGTAGAAAACAGAATGTACAGGGTGGGTCAAAAGTTTCTTCCTACCTTTTTTTTAAATAAAACATTAAAATACAAGAGAAAACTAATTTTATTAATTTTTAATTAAATTCAAGTTCAAACATAATTTTTTCATTGTATTTTAGAAATTATTTATTACGGATTTATTTTAGTAGGAAGTGATTTCTGACCCTCTTTTATTAAAACAAATACGTTAGGAAAAATTATAAATAAAAATAAAAATCGCCATAATCGACGATTGCATAGAAATTCCCTTAGATCTATGATCTGTATTACGCATGTGGAAAAATCATCGTAATTTTTATCACGCTCGTTGACATCGTGCTGCGTGTGAAGCCTTTGAGATTAGTCTGACATTGTTGGGTAGAATGTGAAAGAAGCTCACGCGCATGCTGAAAATAAACGCGCGTTTTTATGTCGAGGGGGTGTTTTTAATGGTGCACTTGTGAAAGCTGTTTATTTCAAAGAGAGCGAGCATCTATTTTTGGTGTCTTCTTTCATTCAATTTTTTTTTCACGTATGTACTTGATTCCTCTTGATGTGAAACATATCTCGATCAAATAATCATATTTTTCACACGTTAATTTATCGTTCTAGCTGATGTACGGTGTAAATTTCTTGTGTATTTTGCTATAAAACAACTGCCAAACTAAGCAAACACATGGTAAGGAATTGTGTCGTTCCCCATACGGTTGTATGGATATACAGCTGTGTTTGTGTATGTTATCAGTGATAGTAAGTTTATCAATAACAAGACGTGCAAAGAGGGTTTTCTTTACAATGCAGATGTTACAAAGGGCTTAGAAAATTTTCATACTACATACTACTTCCTTGATACCGTCATTTTGAATATGTATATTATATAGTGAATAAATTATTGCCAGATTATTACTTGATGTTGCTATAAACTATATTAACTATATTATAAACATATATACTTTATAAACTATAAACTAAACGAAATTTAAGCAACGAGATTTCGTTGCAACTAGATTCTTATACATTTAAAGAATATGAGATGTAAATTTTAACGTCGTTCCCATATCGGTTGCTTCCGACACAGTTCTTCTCGAGATCCTTAAAATGCTTGCGTCTAATCCTCCAAGACTCTGCTGTGACTCCAGCACGTGTCTCAATTCTCCAACGCTATTCGTGCCATGCTTGTCGCGTTTGATCGTTTGCTGATTATTGGAAATAGATTTTTACACTCTGCTAGCCATCTTCCGTACTCTTATACCCCATTGTCCTCATTTACACTGTCGTGCAACCACACCACTTGCGTCTTAGCTCTCCCCTGTGCTGTGTGTCTATTATAATTTACGTGCTATTATAAATTAAAGAATTGTATAAGAATCATTTAAATAATCCAAACAAATAACGTATATCTTTCAACCTCAGATTATGAAATTTATTCTTATTGGCAATCAAAAGTGTTTATATACTAAATACGTTTTTTTTCTTGTTACTTATATCATACAGTATATAATATTTCTTGTTTCTTATATATCATAGAATTTCTTCTTCGTTTATAAAACAAGTGATTATAATGTTTGATCAAGATGCCAATTGTTTGTAATTCCATTATCACATATTTTGACAGTTATTCGAAGCATGTGAAAGGTACGTTCGAGATCTAAATAAATAGACGTTTAACTGAACATTACAGCTATGCTAACACTTGAAATTCTTCTCCTTCGTGTTCTGCTTTTCCTTTTCTAAATTCCTTCAAAACGACGAGTCTTGCATGAATCATTCCTCATTGTTTAAAACATTCCTTTAACGAGAATTTATTCCTTTATTCGAAGAATTTTCATCGCCTTGTTTTTCTTCGTAAAAGTATTTCTCTTATTGGAAAGTACAATAATTTAGTACTTGTTGCGATCCTTTTCTCAAACTGCTTTAAATCACGTTCGTCTTTCCTTTAGTCGAAAGTTTCCTGGCTCCTGTAACAATATTACTCGCGTGTGATATAATGGCTCTTTTTTAAAAGTCGCAGTACCGTTGCAAATCCAGTCAATTCTTATCTGGCATGTATGTACGTACGTGTCTATATAACCTTCCCAGCTATCTCTCTTGGCATGCATGTGACTTCAACCTTTGCACATATTTCACACGTATAGAAACGTGTCTCTATACATAGAAATGAAACAGCTATCTGTGACGCACCATTTAAAGAAATTTCCAAGTTTATTATATTAATTAGCATATTTAATTGATCAATATATTTTTCAACAATTCATTCAAAGCCTCTCTTTCACCCTCTCTCGTGTTCTTGAAATCATTAATTTAGTTAATTTCACTCAATTTTAGTCAAATTTTGACTAAAAATGTAAATGTAAATTCAAAAATCACATATATGTACATATTTATACGAATGCAACTGTACATTAAAATTTATAATTAGATTAGAATAACTTTGCAAACCTGCACGGCTTATCGTGCGAATGAGTGGTTGATTCGAACTTCGGCCGAACAAAACGAAACGTTTAATAAATGAATAAATGAATCACTCGAGTCGTTGGATAGTCGATGAAACAAAAGGCGGTAACAAAACATTTCGACGTTAATCAGACATCCTACGCTAAACATAGCTGGCGCGTGCATGCATGCCACGTACCAGCGCTAGATTTTGCTTTCGGTCGATAGTCGAGAGTAATTAGCGGAATTAATTAAGAGGTTGGATAACATCGGCACGGCGTACATTAGCTTCATAAGCACGGTACAACATCTTACGTATCAAATGACACGTGTTGAACGCGAGTCACGGAAACGCCCACGCTCTCCCTAGACTGTTTGATGGATTTAATTCCGCGGAGATCTCTTTCTCTCTCTCTCTCTCTCTCTCTCTCTCTCTCTCTCTCTCTCTCTTTTTCTCACACACAATTTATCTGCGTGCTTTATCAACTCAAACGCGGAATTACTGTCCAACAATTGTTACGCCAGCAATTTTATTAGCACTAGACTAGTTTCCGCGAAAGACTGTTTTTGTTTCATTATTCGCGCCTAATTGAAATTTCATTTATCAGTGAATTAATTTTACCAGTAATATTGCATATAATGTCGTGGATTTCAAAGCCGAGTATAGGACCCCTTCTATACGAGTCGAAGAGCGCAAAAAAACTATAACTAAATAAATAATCTTTTTTTAATATGACAAAAATTATTTCAATAAAGCTTTCTGCCTTGTTAAATAAGTATTCAATAGGTATATTCTTCCTATTGCAATTTTCCTATCCATGTCAAACAATTTTCTGTTTTCGTTAACAAAAGATCTTTTGTACGGCAGGTTTTCTTTAAACTTGATGATGCTCCAGCATCATCTTGATGAAGTTGCAGTTCTTATTTTACTTTCATTTTTTTCCTAACTGTGCGAGCTTGTTGATTCATTTCTGTTAAATTTCTTGCAAAGAGTTGTTAGCTCATCACCAGATTTCAACCGATCAGGAATTTCTAATTTTTCTTCGCAGCTTACGAAGTCCTGGCCGAAGCTTACAAAATAGCAGACAGAAGGATTCGCGTGATAGAATTTTGCATTCTGTAGGTGTTTCGCGTACCTGATCCTATCTGTCGCGGAATAATATTCTGCATCATTGGGCCCCGCTGGATAAATTGACGCTTGTGTCATCTAAGTTCAGATTACCGTCATGAATTATAAGCAGGAATCATAGCAGGAAGCATTCGCGCGGTTGTGTGAGCCACGTACACACCGTAAGAAAGACCTTGGTGGAACTTATCTCCGGAGAGCTGACACATTCGCTTTGTATCTTTATCCTGGGCAAACACTTTGCAATTGCATCTCCGGTTGTTTCTCTTCGAGAAAATTACTCGTCGAGAAAAGTATACCTTGTAATTATTACTCTGAGGAATGTAAATCTTCATTTCTGTTCCTGACCTTATATTAATGGATAAATGATTGCGGAAGTCATTTTGCGAAAACTCATATTTTTTTTCGAGAATAATTAAAAAGAAAGAAAATTATTTTTCGTACTTGATATCATGGAAAGTACAGGATGGGCCAAAAGTTTCTCCCCGCCTATTCTTCCTTTTAATAAAACGTCAAAATGTATGAGAAAACTAATTTCATTAATTTTGAATTAAATTTAAGTTCAACCATGATTTTTTCGTTGCGTCTTAAAAATTATTTATTATTATTTTAGTAGGAAGTGATTTTTTTGGTCCACCCTATACTATACTTTGTTATACTTTATATATGTGTTTCCTATGTATCACTTTGGAATTTTCTGTTAATCCACGAAATTCGCATTTTTTGAGAGCAACGTTTCTCTCCATTTACGACCTTTGCGTTTTATACACTCTCAGGTTTCCTGTACGTTCTGTACACTTCTGCATCTTTCTAGCCACGATGTGCTTTTAGCATCTCGTAAAATCTGGTAAATTTCATTCGAATTTTTTCTTTTTCGTAGAAGAGAGGAGGAGTACCAGAAAGTAGATTCTTGGTCTTCTTACGCTTTCAGGTTCCTCTGTATTTACACGGCTCACGAATTTACACAGTTAGTTGACTTTGATCTGTCCTTTTTTTTCTTTTCTTTTTATTCGAGTTTTTATCTTCGTCTATCTTGCCCTCTGTACGTATTTTCCACGTTACGGCTTTCTTTACACCTACGCGTACGCCTAAATTCCCAGAATGATTCAACAGAACGACATTAATTACTTTACCAAACGCCTATTTTAAGGTGTACCATCTTAGCTATTACTTTTTTTTTTTCCCCCTCGTTCGTTTCGTGTTCTCGCAGCTTTTAATCTCCTCGGAACGTGCCAACTTTGCCAAGAAAATTAGCTAGTGTTTTATTTGAATAAAAACGACCTTCTCTCGCCTCTGGAGTAATTTTAATTTCAGACTGAATAGATACCAAATATTACAATAAGTAATTATAATATGTAATTCTATAACACGAGAAAAAGTGTAAAAAAGCAGGATGCAAACAGAAGCACGTACAGCTATATAGACGTATAAAAGTACGTGCTAGATGCTAAATAAAGGAACGCAGAAACAGGAAGGATATGTCAAACAGGAAGAAATATGCACGCGCGCATAGGAAGAAGGAGGCAGAGATCTCGTTCCATAGTGACTGACAATCGTTGAAAGTTCGAACGTGGCCAGCCGTGTATCTCGCGATGTGTGTACGTGACGAGAAACCAGGCACGTGGCAAGAGCCCATAAAAAAAAAAAAAAAAAACATTGGGGATCGTTGCCGGTGTAATTCGCAGTCGAATACCGACCTTGGAGCGGGCAAAACTTTTTTTTAGCCTCCACCGTAATAAATCCGCCGCGTCCGGCGCTAAGTGTTTTCACGTTTGAACTGCTAATGAACTTCAGGCGAAATGCGAACGATGCAAAAAAGAACCGTGACGAAATAGCTTCAGTGATTCTTCTCCTCTTTTGAAGGAGAGTAGCCGTTTGCACATAGAAATCAATTCCGGTGTACGCTTTTTTATCGGTCGATAAAACAGTGACCGGTATTAATGGCATCGCGTAGATATCTCTCTCTCTGCGTAACGTTTACCGAGAACCGATCGATGTTTCTCGATGTTACGCGATATGATATTTTTATATAGAGCATAAAAGTTGTATAGATTTTATCGTGAATAGAAACGGCCACTCGGAGCCCTGGCTTAATTGCCAGCTGACGTAATCGTAATTTATTCATGGTTTATGTTAAACCGACCTATAAAAATCTTGTAGAGGGATTTTCACGGCGTGCGTGCTGCCTCGTTGAATTAGGTTTCATGTTTATTTACTTATTCATTTATTTGCTCGTAGATAGAGACAATTTATGATAGCTGACATAACTGACTCTCGATTAAAAAGAAAAGAAAAAGTATCTTATCTCGTAGTATCTTACAATATCGTTAAAAAAAAAGAAAAATAACGCAGTCTCTTGGTAAATTAACTACGCTTAACTATCCGTCAATGGATAAACCCAACGATATTCTATTCAATTATTTTTAATCGTCCCACCCTGTTAAACCATTTATCAAGGTATTCCTATATTTTCTATATTTTAGCGTGTTTTTTTTTTTCTCCACCGAGAATTACAGTCGAGTATCTGCATACAGATTAATGTTCCAGAATTGATCCCCATTTTCCTGGGGGCCAGCAACAGTTAATACAAAGAGTAGTCTGTGTTGCAATTCGCTCGACGTAGTTCGTGCTGTAATTTATGGTCCCTGAATATCGCCTTATGGCCCAACTTTTTAGAATGTCTTGTCTTTAATATATACCGAGTTTCTTTCACCAACGGTATCGTATTCCCTTCCGATATCGATTATACGAACAATATCAATTTTTTCGTGACAAGAATGCATTCATTCGTTCGTTACACATTATCGATATCGGCAATAAACGTCGCGTATAAAAAGAAATGTTTATTTCTGTACAGCGTTATAGCTTTCTGGATAGTGTTTCAATGATCATCGGTTATACTCGGAGAGTATAAGTTCACCGAATAGATTAATTTTACGATCGGCCACGATGATTATATGCTATTTGTTGTTGCCTCTATTGCATCTTCGAGTATCTTCGACATGCGTCCGGTTGTTCAGCATCGCATTAACGGTCGTTTCTATGCCATGTTCATTGCTGACTTCAAAGTGTTCCGACGCTCTTCATTCAACTTTCAGTGCACACGTAACGTAAATTTTCTCGGAAATTTTTATTTATTTTTTTTGCTGTCTCCTCCAGACGCCGGGGGACGTTAATCTTTTGTCGTGCTTTCGAATCTCCGAGGCTTTGCATACTTTGACAAACACGGCGGGGAATTTCATAGTGGAAATTCTCTATGTCATTTCTGACACTTATCGTGATGACGATTTATTATCATTATTAATAATAACGTGGAGCAGTGATTCCAATTTCTACTACAAAGTTACAGTATATGTAAGAACGATTGAAAATTAAAGATTAAATCAAGGATCAATGTAATGCAAGGATACATAGATTTTTTGTTTTTCGTAGAAAAGTAATAGCTTAATCGTTGACACGGCCAATGTGTTTTACATTATCGATTGGGATCAATAGTTTTGAAATATTATATCTGTATACTGTATAGGGTGTTTCATTTAAGTGAGGCTAGATCTAAATATCTTTCCGACATTTTTTAATTAAGATGAATGGTATTGAAAGACCAATAACCGTAATAATGGTAACCAAAGACCGTAAGAATTTTTTTTCTGAAGAAGTTTTTTCAAGGTTATTGATGTTTTATTTCTTGCAAATATATATATTGTATCGTTGGTAACAAAATACGGATTTAGATATGTAAAAAATATGACCTTTAGAAGATTCAAGTTCTACTTAAATGGATCATCCTGTATGTATACTTCATGGAAAGAAAAGTTTGTAATAGATAATGCAAATTTTCATACGATCTACTGATCAAGAAGGGAATATACAAAGCAATTGATGGATCGTTATTATGAATGACTCTGTCGCATCAATCAAGCAAATAAAAGCGAAGGAGACTCGATAAATTAAACTGTTAGAGTCGTATGATACTGTAATAAAGATTGACTTCGAGATCAATCATTGAGCTCAATCAATCAAGAATTTCGAGTATTTTTTCACGTGAATATCCACTATTCCCACTATAATTTTATAATTTATCTGGAGATTGTAACAATTTTCAAAGGATACGGTTCATAATAGGTGTATCTGGGCGCTTCGCGTAACATATGTACCAGTCCGTAGCAATCTCGCTCATAAAATAATGTCTGTGCTTATTCCAGACCAATGCTCTACATACCTTAGTATGTCTTGGCCTACTTTAATTGTACGTACTTAATGTAGAACGCCTCTGTGCGTGGCTCTCGAGATACCTGTTACTCCCACACTATCAAGAATTTTGTAATTTCGCTCCAGGCTGATTAAGACGTTTTCCTACATTCTCTAATCACTCGTCGAACACATTCGCATAATCATTGACCGTAAAAAACGTTGATGAATTCAATATGACGCAAAGCTAATTAAAGGAAAGTATATTCAAGGTAATTCCAAATGCATATTGTATTTATAATATAAATACAATTATATTATTTAGTATATATTATAGTATTAAATTTAAACATTATAAACAATTATAAATAGGATTATAATATAAATGCAAATATAACATAAATACATATTGTGTTTGTTATAGACATAATAAATAACAATTTGTTTGAATAATTTATTATAAATTATATTTATAAACATAAGTGCTAATAGTAGTACTCGTTAATTTATTAATAGCAGTTATACGTTTTTTATTTTTTATTTTTCTTTTTTAATGTTTCATATTCATGTTGAATATTCAATAAATTTCGCAGATGATAATTAATAATTTTTATCACTCCCGCTACTTTTAGATTGAAATCGCAGCACGACGCCGTTTCCTTCGAAGCTTTCGAATCTCGCAGATTTATTAGATTGAAATTCTATAAATTATCTCCGATAAATCTTGTAGTTTTGTTCGTTCGTCGAGGCGTGGAAATTATACCTTGTAACATGTGTATTTAAATTCAACGATAAATCTTTCCTTCCTAAGCTAAGAGACTAACCCAGAGCTTAACACTTGAATTATTTAATATTTAGACACGTGATAATTTTTCCAGATTTCTGCAAAAATTATATTTCACAGAGAAGTTCAGCCAACAATAAGGATAACAGATTCTCTGCTCTCAGAATCGGAAATTCCCTGATAAATTCACTGATGCAATTCACATTTGTAAATTGTTCGTATATTTGTTCCATTGCATGATGATATTCTTTATTTAATTATACTCACATTGTGAACGAAATTACGAATATCGCGAACAATTAAAGTGTCAATTTTATTAATTAAAATCTATTTCAACACGTTGCGCTTATGTGTAGAGACATCAGTCTGATATTTCGTCCGTTAATTTACGAAGTGCCGTTTATAACGCGCGTTCTGATTAAAAACAGGCCAGGAATTTTCGAACGCGTTTTCTCGATCGAACGAGAGACCGTGTTGCTGAAGCATATCTTCTTGCTCAAGTAACCCACATCGAACGCTTTCTCTGGGCGTGCAAGTTTCAAGAATTGTAACTCGAGAAGAAAGCATTCGTAAGATCTGTAACACCTGTCTATCATTATTCATTTATTAGTTTCTTTCTTTTCTTTTCCTTCGCTTCTCAAATATTGAATATTTTCAAACACAGCAAGAATCACCAGAACGGTTTTGCCGTTCGAAATCAAACGTGGTCAAAGTCCAGTTGTTCGAATTCGTTATTGTCACACGACGTAAAAGTCAACGAGTGAAGAAACACGGACTTATTTTTTGCAGTTGGCGGCATGAACCGGCCGTCCAAAGCTGTGACCCAAGCGAAGAAAGTGGCACCACCGGCTGTACCCGATGTATTTCGACATTCTGGCTCCTCGTTCGGTTCGGCTGGATATGCGAGCAGCGAAGATAGCTGTTTCCTGCCCGGAAGCGGACCAGGCGGAACAACGGACGAGGGTTCTTACGGAGTGCCATCTGGAAAGAGTCCGGGGCCTATTTTTACCCATCCCGGCTTTGCCTTTCCACCAGTCGTCGGCAAATATGCCCATGCCGAGGATCAAGGTGTGATCCTTATCGAATTACCGTCGAATTACCAGATCCAGATGGTATCGCTACATGCTCGCCATAATGTCATTTCCTTTTAACATTCTTTATCCACCCCTTCTATCAAACTCCTTGTGTTTACATGTTGATTTTTAGATCAACGGTTCCCAAAACCTTTTTCTCTCTCCCGTATTCCCCATCCTTCAAAAAAGTTTTTTTTTTTTTCTTTTTTAATTTTCATAGGTCAGCTAAATAATTAAATTAAAACTGCTCGAATTGATCTAATGACGTTTGTGTAGGCTTTTACTTTTGATTTTACATTTTTTTCAATTTATTTTCAATTTTTTATAATAGCGTAAGATCTAACGTAAGACGGCAAGACAAATAAAAACGGCACAACTTTCTCTTTGTAAATCAAAACTTTGTAATTTTGTTTTTGTGTTTTTATTTAACTCCTTTTTTTTTTTTTTGTTTTCGCGTACCTTTAACTGGTCCTCCCCCCAGGGGGTACGCGTACCTGATGTTGAGAACCGCTGTCCCAGATAAAATAATATAAAGTTATAAAAATATAAGAATATGGAAATATTGACATATGTATCAATGATTAACCTTCGGACTGTGAATGCTTATTATATAGCGCCGTGGCGCACGGTCATTTTGATCCGTCATGAACATTTCTTATTCGCATAAATTTCCAAGTTTTCAGTGCGAAATTTGTTGTCAGTTTCTTCACACTGTGTTAAAAACATTGTGCAATATTTTATAGAAACTTATTTATACGCAGTGTTGTGCGTATATAACCACAATTGTCTCCAAGATTGAAGAAATGCTCAAATGAGACAAACGTGCAATACTGTGTTTCAAGGATGAAATTTTAATAAATTTTTTTATTTAAAAAAAAATAATTCTAAAAAATTGTTACGTAAGAAAGTAAAATTTTAAAGGTAACAGTAAGATTCGATACGATTACCGATTAATTGCAAACTTTTCGAGCTGCAATTTGTTATGGTATTTAATCGAAAAGAAGTAGAGAACTAATTTTTATATACGTGTATCTTTTAGGAATCGATATGACTCAAAGTCCCGGAAGAGATAGCCCAGGTAGTTCAGGATCAGGCTCCGGCTCGAGGCATTCTACCGCTTCATTAGATTCTGGAAGAGCCTCCGGGTATCATTTGGGCCCCAGAGGACCTGGTGCTCTTGCTTCATCTCCCAGGTGTTCTATAAGCTCACTTGGCAGCCATCCCGACAGACCGGCGGATCTCGACGTCGTTCACGCTTGGTTGACTGAACTCCAATTCGAGGAATACTTGCCATTGTTTGCTTCTGCTGGCTATGATCTAGCTACTATAACGCGCATGACGCCAGAAGATTTGACAGCAATAGGTAAATCTGAATTTCAAACAAGTCTGGATATTTAAAATGTGCATTGATCATTTGATCATTAAATAAATTAATTAAATAAATGAAATTTGAATGAAGTTTTTTAATATTTCAATATCTTTGAACTAAAATTTTATGCATTCGAAAAGTTGGAATGATAAAAATAAATTTAAATTTTTATTTTTTTTTTTTTTTTTGAAGATTGCCATTTTTAAGTTCTTTTTCAAATAATCGATGATCATCTTGAGGGATCAGCATTGTGATATATATCGTCACGAGCCACAATGATTATTTCGAATATGCTACTTATTGAATTTTGTAATAGGGAAATTAATTCATTTGTATCTTTGATTATAAAAACTCGTATTTGAAACTCTATGGATTTGCAGGAATTAAGAAGCCTAATCATCGGAAACGCTTGAAAGCGGAAATAGATAATTTAAACATTGGAGATGGCTTGCCAGAGCATATTCCTGGCTCGTTAGAAGAGTGGCTCAGGCTTCTGCGACTCGAAGAATATCTCGGTGCTCTTCATCAACAGGGTATGCGTTCAGTTGAAGATGTAACGACTCTCACTTGGGAAGATCTCGAAGACATTGGCATCGTTCGTCTTGGTCATCAGAAAAAATTATTGTTAGCAATTAAAAGAGTTAAGGATATTCGTGCTGGCAAACGTATACAGCCGCTCGATCTTGCTCGGCTACCGCCGCATCCTGGACAAACACAGGTGAAGAATCAACACATTTCAACAATATAAAGTTATGAATGTTCAAGTTAGAAAAGTTACTAATGCAAGTGTAAAATTTAACGTTCAGTTCTTTTTTTTTTTTTATTTTTATTTTTATCCGCGTAAGAATCATACCTCTTCTTTAATATTTATAATTTGTAAATTTATGACCTAAAGACTAGTTTGGCAGACAAGTCGACTAAAATGTTTGTTTTGTTTTTTTTTTTTTTTTTTAGCGAATCCTATTGCAATTCCCCCTAAGCATGGCCGTGTTTCTAAATTTAATTTTTCCAAATTATATTTTCAGGACGTAGTTATTCAGCGAGGAGGTCCCGACTTGCCATCTCCTGACGAGGATTGTTCCTCGCCTGTTTTGAGGTCTTTTCAGAGGGGAGGAAGTGATACCACATCTGGAGGTGCATGGAGAAGTATGTACGCTGCTTTACCAGCCGATTACAATATTGTTGGTCGGTCTGGTTCACGAGGAAAATCATTAGAAAGCTTGGAAGACGCACCCCTTGGGTATCCTCCGTCGCCAGCACCTTCTACGCATCCACAGCCAGTCGAATGGCGTCCACGCAGCTTTGAAGACGGTGATCTGACTCCTACTAATGATACTTCCGTAGTGGATGCAGGTGGTGGAACTCTTCCACGACCAAGACATTGTCTTGTTCGTCCACGACCTGTAGCTAAGGTAATATATCGTAAACTACATAATTGGGATAAAATATTGGATAACGAAGACACGAAGGATCACGTAATCAATTAAATTGATTGCAGGTCACTGCAACTCCAGGGCAGTTCAAGTCACTACCGAGAGATTTTGATAACAAGTATCAATTAACTTACGGACTCGAAAGTAGTCCGCATCTTCCAAAACGTTGTCCTCCGTCTCCTCCGAGGCGTCAGAGCTCTAGAGATAATAGCGGTTCTGGAGTAGGAGTCGGAGGATCGGGAGTTGGCGATGTTGTGATAGATTGCAGCGGACCAGTTCCAACTGCTTCTTGCGAGGATCATCACATACATCATCATCAGCATCATCACTTGATTCATCATCCTTCTCCACCGCCACCAGCACCTGCACCAGTGCCATCAACTCCACCGCAAATAAATCGACCACCCTCTTCTATGTCTCGTTCTTGGGGCAGTGTCAGTGTTAATGTTAACGAAGAACATGAATTAATAGCGTCTCTTGCTCTGCAGCACCGTAACGGTTCTGATGCCAGTTTTAAGGTAATTCTATGTAATTTCAATTTTATATGACAGTAATGTATTATTATTGTGCGCGTTGTTCATAAAATTATTTATTTATGATTAATAAACGGCGGCTTAATAAAATCCATTGATGTTATATCTGGAAAATGAAGTATATAAACACAAGATTAGCTACATCTGACTAATTTTCAGACTTAGTCCCAAATCTGACATAATTCCTGAATTATGTATATTGGTTGTTAAATTGATTGTACACGTTTGTTAATGGATTATATATTAATATCAGTCGTATTTTTTCAGTCAAGTTCCAGTACAGAATCCGACTCGCTACCATTTGCAAATGAAAATGCCGGAACGATAAAACAAAGAGCTGCACGCGCACAAGAATACGCAAGCGGTAATACTGGCAACAACATGCCAAGTCATGGAATAAGCCATCATACTGGTGGGAGCGAACCAGCGGATGTATTGAACGACATTGGGAATATGCTTGCAAACCTTACTGACGAACTTGATGCTATGCTCGAGGAAGAAAAGCGTCAAGGCTTGAATTCATAATCATCGCTACGTTCGTTTGCGTCTGTTGTCATTTTTCTTTCTCTTTCTTAATTTTTTTTTTTTTTTAATTACTAGTGCTACCACGAAAAATGCAACTTTAGTAACAAAAATCAATGACGAAAACATAGATTTCTCACGCTATGACGTATTATATCGTAGATCATGAGCGCATACAGTTTGCAAGATTAAATAGACAAAGTCGTATGTGAATTTGGTGAATTGCAGCTTGATACATCGCAATGACCTTATTGAGAGGAAAGAATGTTCAGTGTTGGACGAATGTTAAACTACATGTTGGTTTACAACATAAGTTATATTACACAAACAATAATATCCTGTTATAATTGTATAAGTTAACGTAGTGGATTGTATTCTTCCACGGTATAATTTTGACTTTTATCTGTTTCTTCATTCCTTCTTTCTTTTTTTTTTTTTATAGAACAAAACTTCTTATTTTTCTATCAAAATATCATGAGCTTCTCACGAAGTTTCCAGAGACACCTGAATGTTGCACAATTTTTGCGATTTTTACATTTCTCTTTACAGTATTTTTATTCTGTATATTCAAAGAAAATTTTTTTTAGTACATTATATTCTGACGTTTGATATTTGCAGATTTTTGAACTTGCACTTTTAAATCAAATTTATGCAAGGAAAAAAAAAAATAAAGTTATACAAAGATAGTTGTATGAGAAAAAGTACGCTAAAATAAAATTGCACTTAATATATAAGGATAATGAATATTAATGCCTTATGATAAGAAGACTGCAAAATACATCAGTGTAGTCTAATTCTCAACACACATTTCACGCATTTTACATTCACATGGCGTAAAGACTGATTCTCTTTCTCTGGAAACTTCATTGCTACCAACATATGTACATTCCAGCTAGTATATTTCCTTTTCCACTTCCGTCCTTTGCTAAAACGATAGCATGTTAGATTGGGACCTTCATAACTGTTGGAACTGTTAGACATTTTGAGATTAGTATGATACAAAGAAGTAAACTTCTGGGTTGAACTTTACCGTCAAACCTTCAAACTTTTAGCACATTTGACGTGCTAAATACAAATAGTATATCTGTTTTTGACGGAAATTAAAAAAACTAACCGAAAATTTATAAAATTATTAAAATGGAATGCCAATTAGATACACTTTATGAGGTTTTCAAGTGGACCCGTATACTATGTACGAATAAAAATACAACAAAAATTGCTTTATAATTTATAAGATCACTTGTTTATTCATTTTGAATCTCGTTATAGGAATGAATCTCTTTCACATGTCGTCGTTCACTTCCTGAAGCGTTTTCATCTTTGGTTTATAAAGTATTATTTTGCGTCTAATATGATAAAATTCTGAGAACGCCAGGAATTTTCTTGTTAATTATCGACAGTAGCATAACTATTGACATTGATTCGGGTTAGATAAATCCCCGGCCAGTAGCATTTATCCTTGTTTCTCTGTATTTAGAATTCGACACATAAAATGTATGAATACAACGCGGCATGAATAATGTAATAAATCATTTTCATAAAGATTTTTGTGAATATCTCGGAGACGGGCAATATCCAGTAGAAACGGGAATATAACGTATTCAACACGTTAAAACGAACAGGACGACGTAAAATATGTGTTAAAAGTTTGGGGGACAACGTTGAAGTTCTACCAACTTTTGTATCTCTTTTCCAGAGTAAAATAATTCTTCCAGTAACGTCAAAGAAAAATATTATTGAGTCGTGTTGATTTGATGATGAAGCATAATTATATCTTTGACTATAATATGATACAATTTCTATAAGAGTTTACGAATAGTTTGTATGAAAAAATTTACATCTTCCATTCTTTGAACTTGAGAAGAGGTTCTCGCAAGACTGAGAACAAAATCAACATAAACATTTGACTGCCAATTAAATTTCAAGATTATACAGATTAAATACAGAATCATATGCACTGTATGCCAATTAACATTTTATATTTATTATCCGTACTAATATAGTGATGTATGTGTAACTCACTATTGTTATATGGTGCACAAAAACATGTGGAGTGCAAAGTATCCACGTGTATCAAATCAAAGTAATCGTCGTAGTGAAATCTTGTCGATAAAAAGTGTTCAGGTATAATCGAAATTTAAATATTATACCGATAGATTTGTGCATACAATTTTGTGCAACAGACCTCGTACACAGGGTAAGTCGTACAGTTGATTCAAGTTATATCTTGTATTTGATTGTATGACCTATCTTGTGCATGCATACACACATATACATTTATATATGATAATTCCAGATTCTTCATCAATTCGTGTATGACATATTTCTTAAATTTCAAGTATTTTAAAGTCTGTGATCTTATTTAAAACTTGTTACATACATTGTAAGTCTTTGTTCACATATCAGTAATTTTACATATACTTAAGTAAAAATTGAATTAAAATTTTAAAGATGTTTTTAATTTGTATAAATGGAACTTGGAATTTTCATATGTAAATAGCTACAGTTTCAGTGATGTTATTACTAATGAAATACTCCTTATTTTACATTCTTTAAGGAGTACAAATTGTTTTGTTTCTATAGAAATCAGTGAGTGAACATAAATTGCAATGAATTCAATGACCCTGTCATCGTTTTAATGTATTTTATTTTTAACTTTAATATACAATTCGTTATACATATTCAAATACAGTTATGCTCTATCATTACAGGAAAAGAAAATGTGGTAGGATATATACAAGATCTTCAAATACACTTAAAACCTAGGTTAATCAACTAAACATTGGGGCTACATTATTGTAGCCTGCAGACTTGTTAACTACTGTAGGTATATAGTAGGTATACATATATCAGTTTAAGCAGTGTACTTAGGGAAACTGTTTTGCGGTGCTGCAAATTTATCAATTTATTATTATTTACTTTTATTCTTTATTATTATCGTATACATTATAGATGGTTTTTTTAGTCGTATATATGAATAACGAAAGATGGCACAAACTCTTAATACATTTGTATTTGATGCAAATGTTTAATTTGCTGCTTAGTTCGGTTGAAACGTTTTAGATATTTTATTAATTACTAGAAACGTTTTTGAAATTGTTTCTATAAGTGTAATCATTTGTGCTACTCTATAAGGTACATCTGAAAGAAGAACCTTTTTTAATCTTCCAAGAATTAATCGAGATTCAATAATTTGTTTTATTTATATTAAATCATTTAAGTTTTAGATATAAAATTTTTAACATTGAAATTATAAATTGACTACAAAATCGTGAGTAGTCCGAGATCATTTAAAATAGGAAATATCACTTTACTTGAAAAAATTACTTTTACGATGATAATTAACATAAAATGATAAAAGCTAGATAATATCACGATGCAGGTATTAAACTAGATTAATTTGACCAGAAATGAAGTAACCAGTAAATGTTTGTAGGAAATGGAACATTTTATAATTGTGCGATCGTGTGATCAATTAACAGTAGTTGTTTCTACGATACATAAATTGACATAAATATAATAAAAGGTAATACACACACTGCCGACTTTTATACTGTAATTCAATTCCATAAAATCAAAAAATAAATAAAAAAAAAACTTTTAGATATTTATAATTTACGTGTAAAAGAAACACTCGAAGCATTAAATGTTTTTAATTATTTAATATTTATTTATTTCTAAATTGTAAAATATGTTTAAAAATTATTTTAAGTGAAACGTTATAAACGTTTAACTGTCACACAGAAGATATTGTACAATAACATACGAAACGATGTTTATTTAAACAAAAGTATTATTTAAATTTTGAGTATCAGTATAAGTAAAAAAAGAATATATATATACATAAATCAGACGCGTAAAATACGCTATCGAGGTATTTGCTTAAAATAACACATTCGAGTGATAAAATTGAGAAACTGTGTATTAGACTATGCTTCAAAGCAGTTCATGGCATTCTTAAAATAGCTGAAATGTATACCATTTACTATTCTAAGGCGATTCTCTTTTCATTTCTACAAATAGCTGATAGTAATTGATGAAATGTACTAAAAAGAATTCAATGATTGGCAGCTAATTCAGAATTCCTGAAGACATTGCTTCTACATGGTGTATACATATTATACATATATAAATATTATATAAATATAAATGATACAGGTATAAATATAAATATAGATATATAAATTATATTTGTATTTATATTTGTACCGAGTTAGTCATAGTTTTTGTACAAACGTATGCGTCGCTGCAGTTTTGTTCAGCGAATTTAATACCCGCCTAATTGCATTTTACGAGTCCTCGGGACCTCCTACTTTCTGTATTTGTTTAAATGCACGTTGAATACATTAATTGATTTATCAAATATGACGAAAGAGATAACTAAATAAAACTAATTGACAGAGACTCCATTCTTATTGTTTTTTAGTATATATACCCGAGATAATTGGTTGATCATCCTGTTACGTGAGATTTTCATTATCTAAGGAAACAGAGATTCTCATATTTTTATCGTAACATAAAACAGGATACATCATGGGTACCATCACCATTATCGTACATATATTATTTCACAGAGGACACTTGGATTAGGAAGAAATGGAGTAGGCTATATAGGAAATAATAAATATCGTTTGATTTTATTTTTATCATAGAATATGATTTTATAATTCTTAATCTTCTATAAAGCATAAGTTTTGATTGATTTATCTCTTAATTAGTAAAGGAAATATCGTTTCATTGTGATGCTATGAAAAATCAAATATTTTCTGCTGTGAAAAATTTGATTCTAAGCAAGATGGATAGTAATATAATTTTTATGAACTAAGAACTAAGTAATGTTACTTATAAGAGAGCGAGAGAAAAAGAGAGAGAGAGAGAGAGAGAGAGAGAGAGAAAGAGAGTAAAGAAGTCCATAAGACACAGATATACGTTGAACTTCCTCACTCTTAGGTGTTAAGTTTCCTTAAAAGATTTAGGTGCAAATTGTATATGCCATATTTGAGCAGTCATATGTTTGTGTAAACTGTAGCATCTTCAATATAAAAATCATTGAGCAATAGCAATTGCCAGTTTACATTTATTTCCCAATTGTTACACAGTTTGACGCGATGCTTAAACACATAGCTATAGTCGTATCAATTACATGTTTACATGAAGTATGAAAAAACGTAATAAAAAATTCCGATGGAAGGAACCGCTTACTAAAAAGAGAATTGAAAAGACCGACGGAATTGTCTTCATTTCGTTTAACACGTTGACTGCCTTGAGTGCGAAACGTACACGTTCTGTTTGCGGGACAAAATATTTTATTTTTACAAGATATTATATTGCAATAAAATACGACGGAAGCGTATTTTATCTAATTATTAGCGTATATTATCTATTATTAATTAATTAAAGTTCTTTGTTAATGATATTCGTCTCAATTTAATTATAAAACAAGTAAAATATTTGTAGAAGTAGATCGGCGACCGACCAACTAGTCAACGTGTTAATCCTATCGTCTTCTAAATTTATTTTTCCCAATCTTTTCCTCCAGTTTCGCAATCGGTGCATTTGTCTGAAAATTCAACAGCTCGATACAAAAGTTCACTCGCTTTCAAACGGATCCCGAAAGAGGATTGGTGCTCCCCGTCGGCGGGAGTTCGACTTTCAGCTGTACGAGTGCGCTGGCGAAGGTTCTGCACTTCGGACGGGACAAGTTGTACACCTTGTGCACCAGTGGAGCCGCTATCGCGGTTCGAGACGCGTCGTTTCTTGCGTGGCTCTTTGCGAGATCATGACATCACGTTTCTCGACCTATTTTTTTTCTTTTTTTTTTTCCTCTTTACAGACAGTAGTGTAAGTCGCGCGTGTGATAATTGCTAAACGTAATCGGACGTGGCTGGATTGTTCGAAAGGTAAATCAACTGGCGCGAGGTGTGATCGTGCGTAGATTTCGAGGCGGAGGAGTAGCTTCTTTCTACTCGACTGCCTTCCATACTGCTACATAGCTGCTACTGGTTACCACGAGATCGTTTCGTCCGGATGCTTTTTCCTCTTTCTCTCTCTCTCTCTCTTTCTCTCTCTTTCGAGCAAATCGTCAAGGCTCCCCCCAGTGATTTACAGTGATTTAAAAATCAGGATGAAGGATTCCTGATTCTCGCTGTGAAAGTGTTCGAATGTGTACTCTATTAGCTTCGAAAACTGTGTGTAATACGTGCGTACCGTCTACTTTTCTATCAATAACGCTTATCCCTTTGCTCGTGACCAAACGTTTATCCTCGAATATTCGCAGCATCCTCATTCGTCGAAGACAAGAAAGATAATTCTCGCCTTGAAACGTCACGGCCGATAATGCGAATAAATATGTACCTCGAAAAGATAGGTTTGGACAATTGTCAAAAGAAAATTTGTTAAAGATCTTCATTTTCGTTCTCTCTTACTCAACTTTGTTCTTTTTTTTTTTTTTATTAATATTCTCTGCTTAGTGTCGTGCATGCTTTCAATTGTAAATAAAATTAAAGCAAATAATATTTCATTAGTATCGGACTCTTAAATAATTTCGAACGAATGATTTTTACAAAGTACTCGGATCTCGTAAATAAACAAAAGTTTAAAAATGGCGCGTGAAGGCGGGAAACACACGAACGTTTGAAATTTTGTTGAGCGGCTGGAGGGGGGAGGGGGTTCAAGTTTTCGGCCTGCCGGTTGTCGGATCATGTGAATCATCGTGCGAAGACGTAGAAACACACGGGCGCGAGAAGTACCGTTTCTCAAAACGGTCGCGAGCGAGCGCGCGATGATAATTTGCAACGTAAACGTTCCCATACAGTTAGTTTCAGGTCAGTTACGAGTTTCATCGTCGACGCTCATCACGGAGAAAATGCGAGATTTATAGTACGGAAATATTTTTATGCTCGTGCGCAGCGTTAACGATATCGAGGTCGATTCGTTCTTCGCTCTACTCGCGGGGAACGAGTAGAAAACGAGAACAAAGCAATCCCTGTCGCAACTTTTTAGATTCAGCCTTACCGTTCGAATTAAATAAACATCATCCTCGATTTCTATAGATTATTCTTCTCAATCCTTTCAGTTTATATATATAACCCGTAGTACTAGGAATTGTGACTTCGAAATTTGAAAGAAAAAAAACAAATTGAATTTTCGATATTAATTCTTCAAACTGAAGATTGATAAATACAAATTGTATATGTAATGCTTTCAATGTTTTACAGTTGACGCAATGTAACATTATCTTATTTATAACTGCTGAGAACTAATATAATATCGAGAACTAATATAATATAGAAGAAAATCGTAAAACAAGAGATTGACCCTTTGAGTTATAACATTGAGTTACACACGTGGGCATGGTTTCGATTTGAAAGAAAAAGCCAATTGCTGGCAAATGTGAAATGAAATTTCATTGTACACTCTCGCATGCGAGTCGATATTCAGACAAATGGGAGGATACTTTTCAGCATTCACACGCTGGAACGCGTAAGAAGGAAAGACGATGAAACTCGTAAAAAAAAAGCATATATCTTCATTCACAGGTTTGAAACGCGCGACACGAAAAGGACAGGGAGAGCCGGAACCAAAATCGAATCTCGTGATCTCTTACTTAATGAAAAGGAACAAGAGCGGATCATTCCTGTCGCTTTCTCTCCGAGCTTTGTTACCGTGAAAAAGCTCTTTTCAACATTATGTCCCGAATGGTCTCCGTTCGAGAGAGCGTGCTTCGTGACCGAATATCCGAAGAATAGTGAAACAACAGGTGTCTACACGTTCTACGCGCCAAGTTGAGCGATAACGGGAATGAAAGTAACATTCTGTTCTATCGTCAGTGGATTACGATACTCGGACAATTGGAGAATCAGTTGAAACACAAGTTCGTTTCCTTTCTACGAAATTTGGTCGTCCGGTAGAAGACCAAAAGCAAGAAGAATTCTTAATCAAAGTGTGTGCACGTTCGAGTCGGAACACGTTCCGGGGAGAAAATAAAAGACATCTAGGGGGATCGGTATCGAAACACAAGTTAGAAGAGGACAAAGGCGTACGGAGTCGTGAGTTTTTTAGATACTGTCGGAGAGCGTCGCGAGCGGTGGGAAAAAAAGCACAGCACGAATGGAGAACGAAAGGCAAGCGAGGACACGAATAATTGAAGTTGAAAGCCAGGAGAGACGGGAAAGATGTCTGTAAAGCAAAGGCAACGGTAAAAACATAAAAGAACGCGTTTAAAATCCGTGCTAGTGTGTAGGATTGCTGGATTGCGAGGGGTTGGTGGGAAAAATTGATGGAGATGGTAGTGGTAGTGATAGAGAAGCGCGAAACACAGCTACGCGTACTAGTATGAAAAGCATAAAGGAGAAGCGGTAAATAGAGGATGAAAGAAAAAAAGAGAGTAGGATGAATGGAAAGAGAAATACGTAGTGTTCGAGTAGAGAAGAGTACTCGATCGAAACAGAGGAAAGAGAAAGGTGTATACAGTGAGAAAAAAAGGCACGTGGTGTTGTATGTGGTGGTAAGCGAGAACGAGGCGGGAACGTGGATGGAAAAAAAAGTAAGAAAAATAGGAACAGAAAGAAGAGAAGCGTGAACGGCGAAGTTTCGGATTAAAGTGTATGGGATAGTGAAGGAAGGTTGAAGAAGAAGAAAGAAGAAAGGAAGGCGCGTTACATCCTGGAGTTCGATGTTCAGAGTCGTACGATGGCCGGGGCTCTGTCCGAGAATGCCCCGAGGCCTGTCAGTGTCGTCGCGGTAGGCGGTGCAACCGTTGACAATGCGAGGAGTAACCAGATCAACAGACCGCAGGTACTTAACGTTATTCCTCGAGTTATGTACATATTTAACGTTATGCTCAAATGACTTTTTAATCCTTTCACGATCTTTCACTTGAGCATTCAAATTACGCGGAATTATTTCATTTGAAGTTCTTTATTTAAATGTCACTTATACTAATCGTTTATAATATTGTGTAAGGTAAAAGTTATCCATATATATATATATATACACACACATTCATAATTTTGAAAGTACTTATTGTACCACATCAATGCACCATTATGAAAGTATCGAATAACTCATTCCCAACAATTTATTAGCAGCCAGATTTTAAATTTGAAAGTGAAGAACAATCAAGATTTCTTTTCTTCTGCACGCAAGTGAAATTCTGGCTATAGAGGATTAAAGTTCCAATTTTCGTGATCTTTTTTTAAGTTGAATGTTTTACTAATATTCGTTATTTCCTTCGGTATATACACATATTTTCACTACGTTGAATATCCATTTCATGTGCCCGAGGAAGACACATGTTGCTGCTTTGGCAATGAGAATGTTCGTAAACAATTCAATAGAATTCTCGGCGCCAATACGTCTCGAAGGTTGGACAAGGATAGTTTCATTATTCTTTTCCAAGGAAGGCGACGAAAGAATAACACGGCGTTAATTTTTTCAGCGGAACAAACTTATTGTAGAAAAGATCATTGTAATAGTCACATTTTAGATCTAAAGTTTTATTCCAGTTTGTATGTGTATAGCATAGTATATTACTTGTATATAGTTTCAGAGCTAAAGTTTTATTTCAATTTGTATGTATATATGTATGTATTAAGTATTATTATATTATATAAATTGTGTAATGTAATATAATAATATTTAATAGATTGGTAAATAACACGTGTTGTAAAATGCAATATAATGATTATAAAAGTATACATTGAGAACTTTTATAACTTATTGAACTATATTATATTAATACTATAATACGTATTGTCAATAGTTGACATGATTTAAAGGCGTTTAAAAGGAAAATTGTTTCATGGGAAGTATCAGAATTGTATCATATTAGCTATAATGGCTATGTAGTAGATTAAATTAAAATTGCTCGCTTAAACGAAAATGAGTATAAGAATGAAAGACACATGATTGAAGTATAATTCCTAAAAATACGTCGACTCGGGAAATCGAAACCGAATAATTACAGTTACGAGTACGGTTATGGTTGCGGTTACGGTTACGGTTTTCAATACGCCAAACACGTCGTTTTGTTTCATCCAATTCAATTAGAGAAAGTACAAAGACTGATCAAATTAAAGAGAGTATAACGCATGACTATCGGCAAGAATTCGTAACTTGATATAACCTTCTTCGCGAAGTATTTCATTATTATAGAGAAATATCCATGACCAAAATTGAGGTTATGATTTTTTTCAATTATTACATACAAATATTATATATATAAATATATATATATATATTTTGTAACCACTAAAGGTTCGCAATCTGTTTTCTCTCTCGTTAGGCTTTTTATTTATGAATACTTCCTCCTCTAATAAACTTTTCCCATCCCTCAAAAATATTTGTTTTTTTAAATTTTCTTAGGTTAGCTAAATAATCAAACGACTTAAATCAATCTAATGACATTTGTAGGCTTTTATTTTTGATTTTACAATTTATTTCAATTTTAACAGTCTAACATAAGATCAAAATAAATAAGAACAGCATTAAAACAGCATAAGTCTTTTTTTGTGAATCAAAGCTCTATAACTTTGTTTTTGTATTATTATTTTAACTCCATTTTTGGTGTTTTCCGCCATTACCAATATTACTTTCACGTACTCCAGGTTGGGAACCGCTGCATTATACGAACAAAGTATTAAAAAATTTACAAAGAAAGAACTATGAAAATAAAAAGAGTTTGTGTCAGATGTCTTGATATTTACGTAGATGTATATGTATTTAAAAACTAGCGCGTTTCTTGTTAATGCACGCTGCAAGAGAAAACGATGATCTAGCTAACGATGTTTCAACAACCCGACCTCGAACGTACATATTCGAAGGAGAATTTATGCAACGTTTCAAACACCAGTTCGCCATTAGGTTCAGGAATGCAATTAATTATTCGTATTCTACGAATGCAGGCTAAGGAGTTTTTTTTATGCAATCGAGTATCGTAACCTGAATTACAAATTAATCTGAAGGAAAATGATATTGGTTCAGAAAGAGCGAATGTAACTATTACATGTATGACATAAAGGTGAAATGTATTCTCGTATTGTACGTAGCCTCGGTAAAAAGGATACAACGATGTTTAGGTTAGGTAACTGAAGGGTTTGAACATTGTAGATTCCAGTTGATTTAACCATAATTAGAGTCGTATGTATGCCGGACGCAGTACAAGCACGTTTATTACTCTGAATGGACTATAAGTGAAAACGTCTTGAATTTCAGGTTACGAACGTCGTTTGTAAATTGATATCTAAAGTTTGCATTGTTGTCTCACGCAACAATGTCACATTCAAATTGCTCTTTGCAATTCTACCAAACGTACAACTCAAACTAGACTCTGCATTCCATCTAATTCGATTCCTTTCATTGTCAGTTTTAATTTTCAGTCAATTTATTTACCCAACCTAAAACTAACCTATCTTGGACATTTTTTCGTTTCTCGCGAACTTCGTCGAAAAAAAAAACACATTGTACAAATTCTCGACATAGTTGAATCTCTTATTTAAATCGTTGCCCAAACCCAATAGTTTGCGAGATATTTCGCGAAATATGCCGTAATATTCCATTCCTCGACTTCCAATAATACGAACGATTGTGCCGATACATATCGAATATTTCTTCGTATATATTACTTTCCATTGCAGTATTATTGCGATCTCGACTATAAATTCCGCCTTGTTCCCTTGTTAATCGCATGTTTTTGTTTTTTTTTTTTTTTCATTCGCGCGGCGCTTATCACCGAAACGTGTATTTATCCAAATTACACCGTCGTTCGAGTTTAAACTTGACGTGTCGAAGTCGGGTCACGTGGTAGGTCCAGTTTTCCGCTTACAGTGGCGCCATTTCTTCAGGAAAAAAAAAAGAAGAACCACGATCTCATTACTCTCATTTAATTGCACGCACTTCGCATAACCATAAAATTCAAGATAGAAAACTTTATTGAGTAATAAATAAGCAATTTATTCGGAGAACAATAAACAACTCGTAATAACCAGTTAATTTATCTGTCTGAGTTAAAATGTTAGTGGATTAATCTTGCTCCGTTCTTTTTTTCATTTCTGACTTATGTTTTCATAGAATTCTACATTTCTATATTTGTTGTACTTATATTTTTTATCTTGCGTTTTCGTATATTTTCGTAAAATAAAAGACACGCCACTCAACTTAACCTAAACCTAACCTCAACTTACATTTCTTGTTAATACGCGTGACTTTTAGCTTTCTTGGAACATGATAAATCCTATTTGTTTGCTAAACCGAATGTAGGATTGAACTGTATCAAAGTTGGTAATAAAATAAATAGTTAATTCTGTCTAATAACATCACTCTGCATATCGTGTTTAAAAGGTTAAATGCGAGTGATTACGTAGCAAGCAATAAGGAACGGAAATCACGAAATCGTGATTAGAATGGGAGAGAACGCGCGAAAGTGCAGTTGGATATAGAATAGCAAAAGAAACAATTTCGAGTTCACCTCGCCTGTCACAAACGGGCAGAATGCCCGTATTATGTACACGGTGAAAATTCAGATTATTATCGTGTATTTCACACGGTCAATCGCGTTTTCCTTCTAATTAGTAGAGAAAAATGGATAATAGACCTGAAAATCTCTGTTCTTTTTCTTTTTTTTTTTCGTCTTCTCTTCCAGTAGAAAGTGACATTAAACAAGTTACAAAATGAACCGTAGAAATATAATGTATCATTTATAAGTACGAACAGTAATTAGTGTAGTTTTATTTCACTAAATGGATATTTATATATTTTAAATTGGAAATTTCATGTATTTTCATATACACACAATATACATTACGTGGAATATTCCTCGCGTTTTTAAATTTCACCATTCACAGTATATAATTACAGTTGTAATTGATGACTGCTTCCGCCATCGTTAATTACAACGTTCCTTCATTTTTAATTCAGCTCTGAATAATTACTTACATTTTCGATAAATTAAATTAATTCGTATGTACGTATAATATGAAAACATTTCTGCTAAATTTTCTAAAGTGAAACTACCATGAAAATTCTGAAAGTGAAGCTCGAATGATAGGAAAATGATGATCAATATTTTATATTTACAATTGAGGAGTAAAATTCGTGATACGTGTACGTGTAAAAGAGTTGAATTTTTCTGCGAAACTCGCAGGAATCGCGGGACAATGCTCGGTCTTTCACTTCAACGGAGGCGCAAACGGAACTCCCACTGCAAAGTGGTCCAGAGGCGCTGGAGGACCTCGACGGTGTTCGCAGTGCTCGTCGAAGAGAGAGGCGATTGCGGAGGCAACATCGTCGAGCCTTGAGATCATGCTCGATGCCACCATCTTATCCTGGAACATCGGCGGGATGTCAGGCTTCTTCCACAGCGCCGGGTGTACCGCTGGTCACTCCCACCAGGGGATTTCTGCATCTTCCACCGCCTCATCTGGGTCTCAGGGGCCTTAGTCTTGGACTACCGTTTCCGGTCTCTACCAGCGTGTCTGCTTTTGGCCGGTAAATACACCGAGTATATTTGCATAAATATATGACCGCTCATAGTCAACGTTAAATGAAGGACGCTTGTGCAAATTCATACAAGTTTAATACGATTATATGACGAATACTTTAATTCATAATATATTTAATAAAATTAACTTTTTTCTAGGTCAGGCATAAATAAAAATAAGCGAAATAAAAATTTGCGAACGGCCACAAAGTATTTCAACGAAGCACGTTTCTTACTGTGTTGTTAAAAAATAAATCTGAACAGAATTGCAAGTAGCGTTCGTGAATGATAATGAAAGTATTTATGACTAAAGATTGAGTGTTTAGACCAGAAAATGTTAAGAGTAATTGATATCGACCATAAGTTAAAAATAGATCAGTACAATAAGTAGAAACTTATCAGTAATCTATGAAGGGTTAAATGAACTCAACCAAAGATTATTCTTGTGTATTATTCTTAAAGATATTATCTTGTGTATTATACGTGCATTGTATGCATTTTATGCAAGTGCTCGTAATATATAATTTTGTAGAAACAACATAATATTTAGAGAACGGATTTCAGCTGTTTTGAAAGCAATCAGATTTTTGTATTATATATTAGTGGAACAGATAATGGATGGTCTACCGCCATTCGCGAATTCCTTTTGTACTTGCTTTTGTATAATGTACAATGAATCTCTGCGTAAACGCTTCTCGTATATGGCTTTGTGCACTCTGCTGTTCCATTACGAACGTTTCTTTTTGAAACGTTTTCAAGTATGTTCTTCGGTACTTGTCGCACCGAGCCTGATGCCGTTTTTACACTCGTACGGATTTTATAACGTTCCTTTGAACTGTGGATGTTCGTTCAACCTGTGCATTAAATCACATGTTGTAATCATCCTCAAGTTGTAAAGAATCATAAAAATATACTTTTTACTTTTGCAACTAAATCTTTTGTACGCATTATATCATATAGAACTAGACGATGTACACAGTCTGTCTAAAAAATAATACATTTCATTTAATAACGTTGCGTAAATGCTGTCTGCCAATTATGTGAATTCAGATATTACAAAATTATATTATAAAATTCTGAGTTCTTAAGATTTGTTCTATTTGTGGTTCCACATTATTTCTATATTTATAGATTTTACAAACTTGTTTTGATTTTTGTGCAATATTGAGATTACAAATATGTAAATTCCAGCATAGTAGCTGCCACTGTACTTTTATGTTCATTTGATGAATGAACTCAAACTATTAAAGCAAGTAAAAATAAATGTGCACAATTATTTGTAGAAGGCTTATTCTCAAAAGCTTTGTCTATGCTGAGTATTGCAATCCGAATTTGTAAATCCGTAGTTTCTATAGAGCTTTGGCTTCTTTATAGTTTAATGGTATTTATAGTTTATCATTTAGCTACATTTAGTTTTACTTCTCTATATTTATGTCGTGTTTTTCGTTTTTTTTTCGCACGAGTCTTATCGACATCCGCTAAATATATCACTAGTATCGTGGAATTATCCTACCAAACCAGATTGGATTCGATTCATGGCAATCAAGACATTCAGGTCCCACGATAGGATTAACCAGTTCTTACGACTGAAACTGAAAGAGTAACAGTTTAGATTTTAAAATTTATTGCTTTCACTGTCGTTCGTAATTTTTGACACTTAAGTTTTCAGAATTAGCAATAAAATCAACGCATCTAACCGGTTGAGCAAGACAACCTGTGTAACCTGTACTATAACTTCTGTAATATTAGATTGCTATAGTATTATATTGAGTTCTCTATATTACATTAGATATTAATATAATATAGAGAATATAATAGAGTAATAATATAATATAGAGAATATAATAGAGTAATAATATAATATAGAGAATATAATAGAGTAATAATATAATACAGAGAATATAATAGAGTAATAATATAATATAGAGAATATAATAGAGTAATAATATAATATAATATAGAGTAATAATATAATATAGAGATTATAACATTTTCAAGATTAGAATATACAAGATTCAATCACTGTCAGTATGATACATAAAAATTAGACACTATAGATCAGAGAGACAGAGATTTTTCAACTGAACGAAACAGTATTTCTGTTTTTCGCGCTTATACAGTAAATCCCATATTGAATACACAGTATCTTGCTTTCAGTTTCCAAGATTTTTTAGCAGTTTTGTTAACTGTTACGTGTTCAACGTGACACAACGTGTTTGAAAATTACGTCTGGAAAAACAAGAATATGCTTCTCCATTGTAGTATCCCCTGTACGTACTGTGGGTAATGTCTGACGCTCATAAGAAATCACTCCTTAAGTCGAGCATAGTAGAGAATCGACAAGCGTGTCGAGCGACTTGCCATCTTACCAGGAGTACGTGTCAGTGGGTCATTCCAACGGTTGGTTCTTGTCTTGCAGGGACGCAGTACCGAAGCAGTGTTGTGGCCTCGGTTCCCCTCCTGTGCGTTGGTCCATACTGGGTGTCGGCGTGGTGGGCCTGGTGTGCGCGGGTGCTGGTGCTCTGCTGGGGGCCCTCAGGGCTTCTGGCCGCGATCACATTGCTGTTGCGCTTCTCATGATCGGTAACAAATCGAATATCTCGCTTGATCAATTTTTACGCTTTTATATCCCTGAAAGATGAGTGAAGTTAAGATAATCCCTTCACGTCAGCAGTGAATTTATACACGTCTATTTTTTTATGCCATCTATGAGATCTGAAGTTTAGATTATTTCAGACAATTTTAAGAATTTGAAAGATTCTTACTTGAGTAAGAATTAAAGAGTAATTTCCGTTGAACATTTAAAACCATTTTGATGGTTCTGGTTATTGTTTTTGGTCATTAATTTCCAGAGGAATACTGGAAACTTTTGTTTCATATTTTTCATACTTTTTGGATATTTGTCGAGTGATTTCTATTGGACGCACACATTAAAATTAGTACAAAGGAAGTAGTATTTTACTCTTTACCTGCTTCAGCTAGTTTTTTTTTTTTTTTTCACAAAGTATGTACATCACCTTTTGGTAGAGAGCTGGTTCAATCAAAGAGAATGTACATACATTACCAGTGCAAAAGTTTAGTACCATTTTACATTCTTTCATTTTACATTCATTTGTATTCTACTTTCGTTTATATACCACTATTATTTTTTAGAGTATATGGTTACGGTTATTTATAATTTTCCGCGGCTGTTTCAATGTTACTTTCAGTGACATGCCTACACCAGTGACATGAAACAAAAACAGAACAAATTGTAACTTGTAAGAAAAATGATAGTACGTATTTTTGTTCTCTTTAATGTCATTGTTACTACACAATTGCTTTATCCGTCCACAGTGTGTTTCGCGTAGTCGTGTCACGCTGGTCTAAACCCGGTGTACAATTCTGAAGAAGGGCATTTGTCTCTCTCTCTCTCTCTCTCTCTCTCTCTCTCTCTCTCTCTCTCTCTCTCTCTCTCTCGGGGAATACACGGTCAAACAGAGGACTCCGGAAATCTTTCATCATTTTCCCAACTGTTATCTTCAAATCTCTTTTCAAATATGAAGATTGAATAGGCGCAGGAACATTTCCCAATAAAAAATATTGTTTACAATAGAGAAAAGTTCTCTTTGGGAATGAAGCGCATAAAAAGAATCGAGTATTATTGTTCCATTACGGAATATTCTCAATGATTTGCATAAGATGTCTGGAAGGAAGTTCATCTCGTGGTAAAAACAAAAGTGAATAGTTTCACGCGTATGATAAAAATGTTTGTTAAGCCGAAATATTGAGCAGTAATATTTGATAAAAGTAACACTCTGAAGTAAAATTTTCATAAGAACATGAAATTCGATGAATAATGATTTACTATAAAAGTATAAAAGAGTATTTCAAATAAAAATTGAATTGCGAAGTTCGTAACAATTAATGTTAATTTCTGTTTAAAGTATGTACGTCGAAAGAGCATTCAGTGAATAGAATTGAATTAATACCTTAGACCTTTCTGATCTCGATGGAACATTTACTGATTATGTCTATTAGAAAATTCGAGCTTTCACTTTAATTTAATCTCTCAAAGACAAACGTTACAAAGCAAATAGCGATACGAATGAAATAAGAGGGAAAAGCAGAGTGAAAAGCACCTTTGTACCAAATGCCGCCAGGTGTGCCAATATCTATAACTATCGCTGTACATCAAACATCCATTAGCTCGAAAAATACTTTAATTTCAATGTGTATTAATTGATCGATAACATTCGAGCAAACAAACTCCCTTCAATACCTCGTATATTTCATATTTTCATCACGAACGGAACTGCACATCTAACGAAATAAATAAATTTCGATGTGAATCGAAATCAAACTCGTTTAACGCTCGGAAAAAAATTAAACACGGAACGAATGATTAGTCAAGGAGGAAAAATGAAAAATAGAAAATGAAAGAATGAAGAAAAGAGAGAAAGAAAGAAAGAAAGAAATACGTTGAAGGGACACTGGGAGGATTGAAGGAAAAGAAGTTATGAAATACGGAGCAGCGGCAGTGAGAAAACCGCAATGGGGCCCGTTGCTCGGCCAGATCGGCCGATCGTGGCGCTATACGAAAGAAGGGAGAACCGTGCTGGCAACTGGTTACTTTCTAAACGTGGGCATGTAACCTGCGACCCGCATAGAATGCCTCTCACAATGGGGAGAACGCGCTAACCTACAGGGATCGTACGCCTACACGTGGAGGGACCGTGAGATTCACGGAACACAAAATTGAGAATTCTCCGGTTGAAACCGATCAACGAACCAACGATCCATTAGGCACCCGTTCGAACATCAAATTTTCGTTGCAATGAGATTTGTAAAAACGTGTCGTTCCATGGCGAGTTCGGTGAAGATTAACTTTTTGGAGAGGAAGGTTCTTGAAACTAATTTTAAAAGCTCTTTTTTTTTCAATCCATAGAAAACCAATTTTTTTAATATGGAGAATATTTTTAGAATAAAAGTTTTTAGAAAGAGCCTTTACATAAAAGTATTTGTTTCCCAATTCGCGGAAAGCCAACGTTCATAGGAAATTAATGAAAATATTTATACCTGTTGCGTATAATTATTTCAAGGAGAAAAGTCCAAACGAGAGTTGTTCAGAGAGAAGAAAATTGTCCATGGAATGTAAATTAGTTCAGGGAGAAAAGAAATGGTTGATGGAAAATCAATTAAAATATTAATATTATAACATGGACAAAGCTAATAAGTTATAATTATTATATACAATTAGTTAAAGAATCCTGTCTGGTATTTCTTTCAATTCTTTTACATGTATTTGAGCTATAATTGAATCTCAGAAGAACGTCAAAATCACGAAAGGCTAGCAATGGATAAAATACAGGCATGATATTTGAATGATTTAACCTGTCCAAAATTTAATATAAAAAGATATTCTGGATATCTCTAGATTTCCCCTTGTGAAAGTGTTGAACCAATTTCACACGATAATGCCCGGGCTATGAAGATAGATTGCTTACTTTCTTCGATTCAATGGCATTAACGAACCGTTAAATCCAATGGGTTTATTAAGTGGATATCGAGTCGTGCTGAATTTTTCGTGTTACGCGCCAACGCAACGACGTTTTCTCGCAACGTAGTGGAACTCGAAACCTGTCGGCTGTTTGCAAGAAGAAACTCGGTGAAGTTTGATAGATCATCGGGAGAATTTCCCAGAAACAAGATAAATATAGCCAACTTCACGCAGCTAATGTAGCTAACTTCAGTATTTATATATATAGCAAACTTCAAGCATTTATACGGATTTTCTTATTTCAAGCGCTTGGCATGCACGCTGTTGTCACATAAATTCTTCGATCGACACGTCGTTAAACTTCTCATACATGTTTTCGGTCATAAATCGATCACGAACGGTGTGACGCGGCGTGTGTGTCTAATTAAAAAAGCAAATGCCTGGAGGCTACGTACGTGAAAAGAAAAGAGAATTTAAAATGCAAATAAACCAAGAGAGGTTACGAGCAGAGCGCGGAACGAAGTCGAGCGGGGCGAAAGAAGATTACAGGATTCGGTTAGGAAATTACAAGGATTAAGAGACGAAAAGAGTGGAGATGTCGGTGGCCGCGAGAGAGAAGCGCGGATGGGTGTGGAATCGCGAAAGCTTGGATCCTCCGAGGAGGATATTTTCTTCAGCTCTCACTATTCTCTCGCGTGCCCCCGGCTCGTGAGAACACGCGACAATGCTTAACGATCGACGTCATCTTTACTCTGCCTGTCCGCTGCATTTCACTCGACTTTTCACTGGTTTATATCACAATTTCGCTAGATCGCTCGTTCTCTTAACGTTCTAACTCGTTTGCGGTTCGAGCCACGTTCATTTTAATCGTACTCGACAAACTAAATTATGCACGTATGATGAGTATTCTATTTTATTTATTTATCATAGTTATAAATAGTTATAAAAAGTTACCAGACTGGGTCTAGGTATGAAATTTGGTAACTGACGTATAGATTTTAAACGCAAGTCGAGAGGAACTGAATTTAACTTAGATAGTAATTAAATTTTCACTGCTAACGTTACTTTGCATTTGAGTGTGCAGTTTAACAAACATTTAACACTCGAAGGGAATTAAACGTATGTTTTGACACGGTGTGTCTCTGTTACAGGTATAGGAGTGGTTCTGGTAACCGTGAGCGCTGTAGCGTGGCGAGTGACCAGTCGAGAAAATTGTGGCAGTTTCTTTGGTTTCACAGGGATCTCGAGCAGGATCCCACCGGCGAGGCCAATTCATCCGTACGCCGCCATGATTTATCCGGAATTCCAATTTAGAACGCCACCGCCGAGTTATCAGGTGACACCCTAAAAATGTCTCTGCACCGGTTTGCACGCGTTCTGATCGATTTCCAACAGATGCTCTCTATATCTCCTCAAATGAGATTTATGTTAACCATTTCTGGTGGCACGTTCAACACCCCATCGTCTATTCGTTTTTCTATTTACATATCAGGAACGAACAGTAAGATCGAATATTTAAAAAGTCTATTGACGATTCTGCAAATTAATTTTTCGTCATAGTAAACGTAGAATATTAATATATACATGACTCTTAACACTTCAACAGTTTAATTATTTCTCTGTAGCATTTAATTTTCACATGAAACTAGTAAATACAAATATTTATGTAATATAAATTCTAATATGTTTATTCTAATATAAATATTTATGTAACTTCAGTCGAGCGTGCAGTACGGCTATTTATTTTAATATAAATGTTTATGCAATTTCAGGCGAGCATGCAAGAGTACAGGCTACGGCTGCTCCTTCTAGATCGACTGCAGCCAACGTCCTCGCCACCGCCGACCTACAGATCGAATGCTGGAAGCATTGTGACCCCCGGCACGACGAGAGAAAGCAGACCGCCGAGCTATTGCGCTAGATCAAACATCGCGTCGAACACGAATGTCACGCCGTCGAAGAAAGACGCGAATCTCGTCAGGATCGTTCAGACGGAATCGGAGCCGGTGATCCTAAGCGGCGATCAAACGCCTCCAGTGGCGGCTGTCGAGGTTCTCGCGCATCTCTGATTCATCCCCATCGTTTTTTTCTGTAATTATCGCTATTTATCGCTATTTAAGACGCTGTTGCAATTCGTTCAAAAGAAGGCGCCGCATCGAACGATTTCGCGAGAGGGAAATCATGTCTGTCGTGTGTGCAATACAATTGTTAGGTTGTTCCATAAGTAACGAGCCTTTTGAAAGACGTTCTTCAATATCAGTTTATTCTTTCTCAAAACATTAGCTTTCAACGATTTCACACATTTTAATGAAACACAGTTAAGTGTTCCCTTCCCTTTTTACGAAGTTGAAGTGCAATTCAGAAATATCGCCAATGCAATGGGAAATTACGAATATTAACATTGCAATATAACTTGTGGAATGATCTGATACGTCATTTGTGTTCATTTGTCGTTCTGTCGATAATAAAGAAGCGTTAGACGCTCTGTAGAGTTGCCAATGGTAGAGCAACGACTTTCTCTAAGAAAGGAGTTGTTTGTTAAAATATTTTGTGTCGCGCGGCTGCTGAAAGAGTCGTGCCATTTGCAGTCGTTGGCAAATTAGCGCTGCCTCCGATCGAAATCGAGTATTAACCATCCTTTTGGACTGCTGCTCGTTCAATATGAGGACAAATAGGGGAAGAGACAGCAGCACTGACGGAAGAAAGAAAGAATAAATATAAATATGGTTCGATCATGACGAAATATTTTTGCAAACGTTGATGAGATTAGATGATATCTAATGTCGAAGGATTTTAAACGATTGTATTATCAGATGAATGTTGTTTCGTTGTAACAAACGTTTTGAAGGGCGCGAGCAATTATATTGCTTTGATGCACGTTACAATGTATTTCGCCCAGAACTATGTGTATTTACGAGAAGATACAGGTTTTTGTTCATTCCGGATGATCAAGAAATTGTAACCATTGTAGAGATGTATTTATCCCGCGCAAGAAAGCCAATATTTCTTGGATTGTCGCTCTGTATATATATATAACGACGTTAAAATTTACTATTACCGTCGTATTTTCGACATTAGATTTGTAAAATACTCGCGTAAAATAGAGACTATGTATATTACGGAAGGATGCGTGAGATGAAACATGTTGATAATTTGTATTCTTAACGTGCCGGTAGAAATTTCGAAGGTCTTCCTCTTGTTACGATTACTCATGCCAGACTTCATGAGAAAGGAAAGTTTGAAGATTCGACGAAGTTATGAATTACTATATAATAGGCTTGTGATGTACTTGGAAATACATATTGTTCAAAGAAATTGCGGGATATTATAAAATGGTTTTGAGGTACATGCAAACTTCGTTAAAATTGTTCGATACACCGTGACGTTTCTGTAATTCGTGTTTTTTCTCGTTTTATCGGATTCTAAAATTGTTTTAACACGTGTATTTTTCAAGTCAGTTCATACAAATAGTAACATTGACGAGAATTTTAAACCTGCATGAATTTATCGAATTACCATGGAACATGGTGTATGAGTGACAAATAAATAAAGTAGCTTTAAAAATAACAGTGCTGCCGCAAGCTTTAACGCCATACGGTAATATTTACTACTCGCTTTATTATTACCGACTTCTGTCGACGACGCATCGATAAAAGTCGAAATGAAAAGAATCTTGTGAGTTGCATACAACAATATATACATATTTTTGTAATTATAATTTGATGGTTGAAAACAAGTATAACGCGCGTTATGATAGTGTCGGTTTTCATATGCAGTAATAAAATTGTTGACCCGTAACACTATAGCTGTTTGCTGTATTTCTCTAAGTGAAAATTGTTTCAATTGTCAATATAATTTCGACTTAAATACCAAAAATTTACATTTACACGTATCGAATATTGTAAAATACAAAAAAGGAATTACGATTTGTTGTTCAAACAATTAATGTCAAAGTATCTATTGATCATTATATTTTATAATTTTAACATATGATTTTTATTTCATTTTTTTTTTTTTTTATTAATGTTAGAAATTTAAAGTTAAAAGTCTCTTCATCATTTTTTATATCTCGTTGATAATATTTTTACATTTGATAATTTGAGCTATTACTTATAGTACGCGATCAATTTTTTATTATATGCATAAAACCGACAGATTTAAAATAGTAGATAGAGTTGTAAGAGTGGTAAATAGAAAGGCAAGAATTTCGAAAGGCGGCCTTAACCAAACTCGCAATGATTCGTGATATGAGAATAGATCAACTAAAAAGTCATCAATTGAATAAGTATATTGTTCCTTGATATTATTGTAGAGCAATTTGTATATATATATATAAATATATATATATATATATATATATATATACGAGAACAAATATATTTATCTGACTTATTTGATCTTCCTCGTGATTCTGTATCTCCATATTTTTTACAAAAGTCGTGAGTTGTGTGTTTGGCGTTCGCGAACGAACGAAACGTTCGGCAGTCATACGTATAAAAATGAATGTTCATTGTGTTTGTAACCCCTTACTAATAAATAATATAAATCACGATTTATCCTCTGTAGATCCGTTGCATATGAAAACAGTACTTTTAAATTCTACTTGTAACAACACTTACACGAGATATTGTAACTAACATATGAAATTTAGTAGCCTACATTAACCATTGTAAATTTGCAGACGTCATCATTAGTTTCGTTGTTTAGAAAATATTATGTGGTAAGGGGTTTTCTCTGAGTTTTTTCAATATGTGTAATTAGAATGAAATATACGTACTGTTGAAAAAGTGCTTTTAATCGATAAAAAGTCAGAAGATGTCGGAGTTATTTCTCGAGACAAAGATTATTTCAATTTATTCATACAAAAAAATACGAAAAATCACGCAGATGTACGTATATCTATATTATATTACTGTATCGAAGGAAAGAGACATACACAAAATTAAGTATTACATTTAAAGAATATAAAAGTAAAAACGTATACTTAATATTAGAAAGTGTTTTATTTCATCTGAATACCTAGCAAATCTTGTTTCTTTTCTTATTTTTTTTTTTACTACTTCATTACATTCGCTTTTATTACAATATTTGAAGTAATACCAGATTGCTTCTTTTTTCTTTCAATAAATACAATTTAAATGTTACCACAAATCCTTCAATTTGTAACTTTGAAATTTTGTAAAGGATAACGTGTGGAATAAAAGAATAAGATACAGAGATAGTACAATAAAGTAAATAAAACATTTATTGTACAATTGCATCATGATCTATACTATACTCTTTATATACAAAATTTAATTGTACACGCAAGTATGTATAACAATAATACCTGTTGGATGACCAACCAGGCCTGACAATATTAAGTCACAAGTCAGTAATAGTTTCAACAGTTATTCATAGACCAAATTCCGGTAGTTGGTCATCCACGCTACTTTCTCTCTCTCTTCGATTTACCATAGACAAAATTATAAAATGACGTGCTAAGAAGAGAAGGGCATTCTTTTCCATCAAGCAGACCCTGTATCATCCTTGACCATAGTCACAGATAAAGTATATGAATAGACATTGCCATAGATGAGATATATAGAGAATTTTGCACATTCTAAACTGGACTGTAGGTTGCATAATTCTGAGCTTGATATCGTTCTGCAAAGATTAATGTTTGGAAAACGATATCAATTACCAGGTCTTACCACAAGGAGGAAACTCGTGGCGAGGACCCTAATTCCATACTTCCTCCATTACATGCAAGTTTTGGTATTCAACTTAATGAATATCCAGTTCTTATTCTACTTGGTCCTGGATTTTGTAAAAATGAAATGCAATGAGACACAAGTCAATACAAAAATATATTTATTGTACATTTGTATCAGGAGTCTGGCCACACTATACTTTCTATCCACGAAATATAATTATACACGCGGGTATACACACCGGGAACATTCCCACCGCAAACTATTCCGAAGCTTGTTACACCGATTAAGTTATACATGCAGTAGTAATCGGGATTGAAGATGCTGAGAGGCCCTCCACTGTCACCCTAAGCACAAAATAAATATTTAATTATTGAACTAAATTACTGTATTAATTATATTTTAATTACTAAGTATTAAATTAATAAATAATATTAATATTGGAACTATCGATTAATGGAAAATGAACACAAGCTGTTGGGAAAAATCATTTAAATCTCTAAAGACACATCTGTGAAATATCTGACAGAAATTATAAATTGATCATTTTGACATTTTGGGAGTCTGAGAGTTAAAAATAACAATGCATAATAACAATATTGGACAATATTTTTATAAATAATATTAAAATTATAATGAAACACATACAAGTAGACAGTTGATGTTTGTGCATTTATGAGAAATTAACATGAATACACATATGGCATAATAGAAATATAATGAAAATAAATATTTCCAATGTACTATCTAGAATCACCAATTGCAATTATTATCATATTGCAATTTTATGTTTTCTTTTAAGAATGCACACAAATATTTAAATTTGCATAAATATTAAACAATATTATAATATATAAATTATAACAATATTATGTTATAATAATAAATAATATACAATATTGCATCGTTACCTGACAAGTATCCTTTCCGTTTTCACCAGCGCAAATTTGCCACTCGTCTACGATCCCACGTGGCAACTTATTGTCATATCCGTAAGATCTATTGCAGGTCGAGTGGGATACCAAGTTAATCGTTACTTTCAACAAATTGTTCGTTGGATCGCCAACTAGAAAACGAACGAAAGATTGAAATTAAAAATCATATGTTATTTTACCACAGCCTTTAATAGTAATAATAATATGACGAAGAATTCATTCATATACTATATATTTATAATCGTAATAAATATTTATTATTATATATTTATAATCGTAATAAAATAACGAAGAATTTAGAATGATTTGCAGAATGATAATTTAAGTAAAAGTAGAAAAAAAAGTAAAGAAAGATCCATCCTTTGTTCATCGTATAGCACTTACGATATTCATCGGCTCCCCATCCGGTCGCAGTTGCTTTACCATCGGTATCAACATCCGGCGAGGAATACGGCAAGCAACTGGGCCTTATGTAGGCGTTAAATTTTACGTCTTTTTCTAATTTGAAAAGCGCGATATCGTGGTACGAGTATCGGATGCTGTACTTAGGGTGCCTTATTCGTTGAACAATTTGAAGATCTTGCGGTCTCGCATCGTCGTCCGTTCTTTTGAGATTCAAATCGCCTAATCGTACCCAATTTGCTTTGCCCCTGCAAAGAATTTCACTCCGAGGTAATTAATTAGACTACGAACTCTTTCTGAACCTAATCTACTTCTTTTTTTCTTTTTGTCCACTGTATGTGTTGTTCAGAACATGCTGTCGATGGTGTGAAAAGGCAACATATCCTTTTCTCTCCTTTATAATAATGAATAATTTCTTTAGATTTGGATAATTTGCACTATCATTTCAAAAATGACGATCGATCGCACGTCCTTGCTTATATCCTTGAAAACAAAAACCGAAGCATGTCACACCGAACATTTGAGATACAAATGAATCAAACATTCTTCATTCACGCTGTGAATCAGCGTGACACAAAACTCTGTGCTTTCTTCGTGATTCGAAATTCTCGATACTCTCGAGATGAGAAAAATGAATAATGAAGGATCGTTTACAACAGAGCTGGCTAACTGGCGGCCCGCGAATCCTTTCCTGATCGCTAGCGCTTCTTCCTCCATTTCTATTTGCTTACAGTTAGTGGAGAAATCAACATATTGAGAGAGTAGGGGCTCATGCGCAGTGAGGAAATTTCAATGTAGTGGGGAGATCGATGCTGTGGAGGGGGTAGCGCTAGAAAAGTGGGGGAAAGGACTCGCGAGCCACCAATTAGCCAACTCTAACTGCGAACGATCCTTTATTATTCATTTATTTTATATTTTTCTCATATTGAGAGTTCTCTAAATTCTTCAACTGAAAGGATTTCGAGGGGTCTCGAGGTTTCGAGTAACCCGTCGCTACAAATAAGAAGAGAAAGCCAATGAGCATTTATATATCATCCGTTGTTCGGATAAACGAGGTAAAGTTCGAGTTCGAGTTCGAGTTCAAAGTTCTTACCATACGATGCTGGAGGCGCAGTGCGCGGCGGATAAAACGAATCTTTCGGAGATTAACGTGCCACCGCATTGCCAGACGACACCGTCCCTGCTGTCATAACCGATCGCAGCCATTTGCGGGAATTCCTTTGGATCGGCATCCGTACCACCGACGATCAGCTTGCGAGTCTTAATCCCGCATAAAGACACGTTCACCAGCAGCTTCCGGTCAGAAGTGGAGCCTATCAGAATTGGAGCCTGTACGAGCGTGAACACGGATTTGGCATACTCCTCGCATTCTGAAAAATGCGACACGAATTTTCGAAAACGGAACTCAAACAAATGAAATTTTACTCCAAGAGAGTTGAGAAATTTTTAGAGAATACCTACTCGCTCTTGCTTTGGCTCCTGTGCGATTAAACGATGGTCGATCATCGATGTTTGGAGAAGTTGTTGTTGTTGTTGTTGTTGTTGTAGTCGTAGTAGTAGTTCTAGTTGTAGGTCTACGTGTGGTTGTAGAAGTACTAAATCTGTTAGTTGGGCAGCATATGATCGGTTCGTAGCCTTTGTATCCACATGAAGATGGAATGATCCCTGCCAGCAAATCTTGATAAACTGACGGACACTTCTTTTCGTCAAGGATTACGCAGATACCGGGTGAGCCATCAATAGTGCATCGATCACCTGAGGATAATTGCGAATTCCGTTAAATGGAAAAAACAAAAAAAAAAACATCCGCTGGCGATGGGAAAATACGAGGAAACTCATTCTTTATTCGTGTATCGTATTTCCTCTTCTTTTTTAAATTCCTGTTGCAATCGTATTTAAAACACAAATTTATACATTCGTGGTCTGAAAGATTTTTCTTTCAGCTCTGACATTCAGAACAGATAATGCAAAATTTTATTTTATCACGTAACAATTTTGAGAAATCACTCCAACTGTCTACAAAATTAGTCAAATTGAAGTAATAATATTGATACATAATTGATATCGATAGTTTATATAAGCATAGTATACAACTAATATCTCAGGTGCAATGTTTTGACATTATGCTTTGACGCTTATGAATTTTGAAACATTTTTGATGTTTTAAAATGTTTAAAAAATTTTTACATTTTTTACTGGTTCAGTGTTTAGATACCACATTGTAAGTGTCATGCATGTAAATAACATACAATGATTGATATGAAAATATTAACATATTTCATAAATATATATAAAAATTAATTTTTACGTATAATCAAATATTCATTACATCAATAAACAATAATACAACAACACAACCATCTTTACTACAATTATATGTTTAAAATCGCTATTCAATATCTAACTAATCTTTTTGCAAAAATTTGACCATAATAAAATCTCAAGAACTTTATATATTACAAACACTGCTTTCATGAAAGTTTTAACTCTGTATGAAGTTTTTACTTTCAAAATTTTATTATTGAATCTTGCATCTTTGAGAGAGTATTAATTTTCAGTATTAATTTTTCTAAATGAAGCTTCAGTTTACCTTCATACTGCGCGTCAATGAATATCGGACAGCAGGAAAGCAACGAGAACAATATTGTAAATCTGGCTGCTGATAATGTCATCTTTCCACGCAATCCTATTTTATTCCTCAATCTTCGAATGAATGCACTTGCTTACAATCGATGACTAGTACGTCTGCTCCCTCGTACGTCACTTTTATATGCCCCTCCATGTTTCTGTTGTCAAAGCTAGTAGTAGGACGAGCTAACGATAACAACTGGAAAGACGACAAACTAGTTGTACACATAAAATTGAGTTTTCCGCATTCGATTCTTTTCATTCTAAAAATAGTTGACCGATAATTTTTTAAATACCTTTAGGTGATATTTTGGTGAATTTCTTGTATGGTTCTCCTTGTTAAAACTATGTCAGAATTAAATAATTATTTAAAAAATACAGACATATCTCATTCAGTAGCGGATCCAACTCTTGCCAAGCTTGAAATTAATAATCATTTGGGACCCATGAGTTAAAGCAAGTAAACATTAGTTTTACAAAACTTTTGTTGCCAAATTTTATATACCTCACGCAGTTGTAATATAAAGAATATAGTAGAAATGTATTTAATGCTAATTGTAAGAATTGTAAATAAGTATTGACTATCGTCTATGCAAATTGTTTTATTGGTTCATCATGCGATAACGATTTATTTATATCGTGTTGACAGAATGATTAAAAAGTTCAATCATTTCTCGAATGCAGTTCTTCTATATTTACTATCACTTTGGAGAAAGTTTTCCTTGTTTTGTAAGTTATAATGGATATAGTTAAAAATATCAGTCTTCGTATACTAACATGCGATTATAATTCCAACAATCATTCCTTTCTCAACCATTTTTAGTGTCACAAGTCACTAGCATCAAGGTAAGTCCTTCACCTTATCGATCTATAGTGACACTGTGTGAATTTCTTTTAAAATATGCACATTAATCAATTAATTCTATGAATGTTGAATCCGTACTAGAGTATTACGCAGAAAAGATTATCTTATAATCAATAATGAAATAATTAGTTTGTTCTGCTAATAAATAAATCAAAAGATACATTATTAATGTGTTTAATGATATATGCTTAAAGAGCTAATAATAATTATATATATACTTAACATATGTATTGCTCCTTTAACAACAAACGTCCAGCATTAACCCAAAGGGTTAATTAGAAGCAATACTCGCTATCTTCTTATAAAAAATTCTCCGTTTTTTTACTTATTTACTAGCTCATTTATTATTTGAACATTAATGATTAAATATCTGACTTTTTCCTGTCAGTCTTTAGAAGACTTTCCTTAAAACTTTCGAAAACTTGAAGATCTGAACATAAGGAGTTTGTCAAGGTTTTATAATTATTTAGAGAAGGCCTGCAGCCTTCGAAAACCAATTTGACCAATTTCACAATACTCTATTACAAATAACTATGATGACTATAAGAAATAATAATTACAATATTATATTTATATAATATTTATACAATATAATATTGATTATGAAAAATACTCAAGAATGATTGTATTGTATAGAAAAAATAAAGAATAATTATTAATATAGAAGTATAAAAGTTTGAGAAACAATCTCTTTTTTTATACGTTTCTAAGAAACAGCGCAGTTAATAGGTCAAAGGGCAAAAGAACTTTCAATCTGGATTCGCTTTTCCTGCATGCATAAATAAGTAGAATTGATGATACTATTGCGATTAAAACTCGTAATATATTAATGACATTTCAAATACTTATTTAATTCGAGTGACAAATTATTATAAATTAATAATCTCTCTTCCTCATTTATTTAATATTATTAATTTGAAAAAAATGGCAATCAATGAATTTTAACAGCAGTAATTATTAACTATGTACATTTGTAATATTGAAGATTAAATATTACATTTATAATTTGAAGATTAAATTTCAAAACAATGTTTACTGCATTTATTTACCGCGAAAGACGAATTCTAAAAATTGATAATATTCTTCCGCGAGTTTCGATCTTGAATTTAAATCTTATTGTATGGAAATTTCGTGCATTCATTAGTACAAGTGATAAAGTTCACCACCGTATCAGACGGAGTCAGTAAGTTAAAAGATTTACATTTTAGATTTCATAAAAATTTTCGTCTCTATCTGATCTTATTGTCACACACAAGTAACTTGCAATTTTACCAGAAATTGTATTTTTAATAAAAAATTTAATTCAAACAAGAATATTGACGTTATAATATCCGTTCACAATGATTCACAATGATCAACTGAATGACTTGCAGTAATTTACATAGAAAAATTTACGTTTTAAACCTGTTTGAATAAAAATTTGTATTTACGTAAGTAAGCATCAGGTTCGAAGAACAACAAGAAAGAGGCAACAATAAATTTCATGTTGTATTTCAATCCAATACGAATCAGTGAAAATCAATTTCTAAAGCCTATCTACAATTTAACTTATATATAGTACCTTCCATCTCGGGAGAGACATTAATTACACTTCTCTTTCAAATGAAACATACATAAGTTAAAATAATAAATTCCATGGTACGCAGCGACTATTAAAATTACTATTTTATTTCTAAACGTATATGTATATATATGTATAGATATATGTATATTCAACATATTTACAACTCAGTACCTGATAACATTACGTACACATAAAGCATCTTAGGCTATACACAATAAAAGATTTAATCGCAATTTATAGTCGTCGTATGAATCATCTTACAAAAACACTGATCAGTGATCGACAATCATAGGAATAATAATATGCGATAAGGATTTACTCTGCAGTTACGAATGTTAAAATTGATAAAATTAAATAAGATAAAAGAGTAGAGGTAATATCCTACCTAAACGAAAAAGGAACAAAGTATAAGTATGATTATTCATTTAAGAATAATCATGTATATATATATATATATACCGATACATTATACGCACGCTACATTTCCTACAGAAAATTTCCTATGCAGAAAGATAACGTTACATGATCTTGCAAAGCCTAAACCAATTTTCATGAAGGAACTTAACGCTAAATCTACTACAACAGGGAGAGGAGCTTCGACGAATGTACCTTCCTTCTTCTTCAATCGGTTAACTCGTCCTCCCCATAAGAAACGAAACAAATATGTATATATGTTTGCACGTCGCATATCTTCAAGGTAAGTTTCATCGAAGCTCAAATCTGTGTACGATACAATACAGTTCCCTACGTACTCGCGTTAAGTTATCAGTCTTACGGCTCTCAAGAGGAAATTGTACATTTTTCTATATATAAAACAGCGTATGTATTATATTTCACATGCATGCGTACCTTAATCATTTTCTTTACGATGTACATACATATATATAACAGGCAATCCTACGTACAAACAGTTCTGTAAACGGCCCCTCAAAAAACGAATAACCGTGTTTGCGACACTTGACACAAACTAAGGTTACACTATAATCTATTCTCGCTAAAACAACCCTGCTTTATACGTATACATTTTCACAATTGATGCATCAAGCACGTCGAATGCATCAAAGTGTTGAAAACAGAGTTTTCTTTACGCAATATTAAGTTTTTACCACGCTTGGAAACATATATAGTAATAAAAGCTTATTTGCGTAATTGAATGACAGTTTTTTCAAATTATTTCACAAAGGCACTCGAAGAGGCACAAAAACACTGGAACCGAACCCGTTTGTATCGAAGTGCTCCGTTAAAAAATTATTACGAGTTTATGGTGTATAACACTGTTCGAATGCCACTATGAAAAATAACAAATTTTCACGAAATATAATATAAAGAAACTGGTTCCAACGTAACAGACACATCCCAGCGACATTCTTCCGAACTCTGCCGGATGAAACGTGAATTAAACACGATGCATTACCCCGGTTCATCGAACTTGCAGTGCTTTATCTCTGCGTTGCTATTTATATACACATGTATGTTTGTATGTATGTAATATGGCGATCGTTCAATAAATATATATACAGAAAACGCGAGAAACTCTAATTTACGCACTTTATGAAGAGTATTGGCAAATATAGTCTACTTAGTTTAATCCCACTTAATATAATCTGCATAAAACTTAATATCTAATTATTTATATATATATATCTAATTATTTATATATATATCTAATTATTTATATATATATATAAATTTATATATTTATTATATAGAAATTTATTTATATATATATTTGTGTATATATGTGTATATCTGTGAAAAAAAATTCGCTTTCTTCAATTCTCCTATATTCAGTCGTTCGAAATATTCTTCCGTAACTTAATTTTTATTAATTGAGAAACGTGTACAATATCTGGAATGAATCAAGTGCGAGATATAGTACGAAGAAGAAAGTTAGGGGAGGGGGCTAATTATTGAGGCGATAAATCACAATGATAGATGGGGGCTACAGTGAGAAACAATAATATACGTACAAGTACATAGACTGCGCTATAGTTTTCCTTTTGCATTACTGAAATTGAACAAAATTAATGAATAATTATAGATTAATGAATAAACAAAAGAGACGAATCTCGTTTACATATATGCAAGACACAAATTGTCAAGAACTGTGAAGAGACGTTTCTTATTACAAAATAGAAAACAGGTGTTCTTGTCTTTCTATTTGCTGGCAGCTCGTTTGTCGAAGATTTCTGTTTACAGAAAATTAAAGAAAAAGAAGAAGGAGAAAGAAACGTATTAAATAAGACGATTTATGACCGATTAGATAGTTAAGTACAAAAAGGAATTATTTTGTCAATGAACACTTTGGGCACAAGTAGATCTGCGAACATACACTTTTGCAATAACACCTTTTTATCCCTTAGTTTCTTTTCTACATTATGAACACAGAAGATCCATAATAGTCATCGTCTCTGGTTGTCCTCGTACGGATTATCAACTGTGTATCTAATGCAAGTATTCTATCTGTTATTAAAGAAAAAAGAGGAACAATTCACGACGGAGTCGTCGACTCTCCAAGAATAATATTGCAATCTCGTTTGCAAAAGTTTCACAAAGATTCGAGACTCTAGCAGGAATTAACAAGCACAAAAGATGCATGTACATCTAAAAAAATCTCACAAAGACAATTCAACAGCGAAAGGCAAGCAGCAAAACTTGAAGAGTCCACGACTCCAGATACATGAAATGACAAAACAAAATGACGTTACGTTACAACGACGTTGTGAAAGTGATGGCACAGACAGTAGAAAAAAAAAGAAACGTGTTCAACAAAGAGCAACAGTAATCATTGTTAAAAATCTAATCCGAGTTACGTCTAATAAAAAAAAAACGTTGATTTGGCGTTCCACCACCGGACGGTATCGTCGTAAGAACGAAGAAGCCATCCAAATCTGCGGAAGGAGAAAGTTGATCTCGATAGCCATTAAAGAGAAAAAAAAAAAAACGAGTGAAAGATGACACCATTGCGTGCAAGCCGAGGTGCAGGTAAAGAGTGCTCTAAACGTCGATAGTCGCCAGTCTGCCGGAAGGATTTCTAATTACACCCGTGTTCTTCTACAAACTCGACGACCTCTCCTCCCTCCTTGCAATTTCACGATCGCAGTTCTCCTCCAATCCTGCTTCAGTCCGTTTCTCTGCAGGAACTGGAGGTGTTTAACTGTGTCATCGTGCCACGCGACGTCCCCTGCAAAGAAAATCTCGTTTCCTGAATATTTGTCTCTCTCTGGGCTGTTGCATTTGGGCATGAAAGTTAAAAATATCGCTAAAAAGAAATCAGTTTTTTTCAAAAAAAGAAAGAAAAATTCTCTTTTCCGGGTCGTACGTAGTGCATGTGTGTTAATCGTCGGCATGCATGCGCATAATCTATTCCTTGTTATGCGATCGTAATAACGATATTTTTATAGTAGTAGTAGTAATAGTAGTGATGATAATAATAATAATAGTGTAGTTCGTTGATTTGTATTTCATGAAAAATAGTAAAGAAGAAAGCGAAAAGAGGTGTAGATCGAATTTCATAGCTGATCGCGAGTGTAAGGTTACACGGGTGCGAAAAGAATTCGTTTCCGAGAGTCGAAACGTTTTCGTATAGTTTTCGTATAGTTTTCTCGATATCGAACAGATAGAACAGGCATGGAATAATATATTTTTAGTACGTTGCTAAAAAAAAAAAAAAAAAACGAATTCTTTCCTCTGTTGTGCTTTATGTATAGTACGTGCAATTGTCTCTGATTCCATGACTCGTGCCTTTGCATCGGTGCCACAGAGCACATAAATATGTATACAAGTATCGTCGAGGAGAACAGAGAATTTTAAATCTACTATCCTTCTTTCTCGAAAGATGAAATTGGCTCGCACATCGAACTGTTCGTGAAAAAAAAAAAAAAGAAAAAAAAATACATGCAACTGCAAGTGTCAACAGCGCTTCCGGTAAGTGTGCATAAAAATAAAAATATATATACACAGCTACGCGAAAACATACAGTACAGGATTAAAATGATACTTTACAAGGAAAGATTCTATACGAGTATATGTATCGACGTACTAATCGTTGAGTAATTTGTCGCGTGACATGTTACGAGAGAGTATTCTATAGGCGTGGTAACTGATACCAATGTGTCGAACGATAACAACCAATACGGGATTATAATACGAACGAAGATTGCGTAACATTGGCCTCTTTTGTACAGTTATTATCATGGATCGTTTCAATGAAAAACAAAAAAAAAAAGAAACAGAGATAAAGAGAGAGTGGTTAGCACCGGTCACAAAGAATTCAGAAAATAAAAATATCAAATCGGAAAACAAGTAACCGATCTTTCTCTTCCTCGTGATTTACATTCTTACGCGTGTTACGATCTACGACGACGATCTATAGAACTGGTTGAACAGTTACGCTCTTTGTTGTTGGCTTTTCCATCTTGAGCGATTATGACTGGAACAAACGTAGAACTTTCACGCAGTCATTTCGCGAGAAAAAAACCAGTATAAATATGTACAAGGAAACTGTTCTCTGATCTCGTTCAAGATGGCGCGCATTCCGCTCGAAAATCGCTGAACAAACGCGCAACCAAATCGAGTTTGATCTTTCTTTCTCGGTTACACTGACCATCCGTCGTATCTCGGCGTTACTTGTTTAAAAAAAAAAAAAAAATCGTCGATTTTAACCCCAACTAAGAGATAAAAAAAAAAAACCCCGCTAAAATAAAGAACATCGACGTTCGACGAGAAAATAAGAGGATTGTACAGAATGAGAGAGAAGATAGAAAGAAAATAAGAAAAGACGAAGCGAAGAAGGAAGACAGATGTGTTGAGAGAATAAGAGGAACGGACGAGACCAGCGAGATTTGGTCAATTCTCGAAACAAAACAAAAAAAAAAAACAAAAAAAAAAAATGGAAACTTATCTTGACGGACTTGTCCTCGGCTGATGGCAGCCAAGTTCCAGGATAGAGGAAGAGAAGGAGAAGGAAGACACGACGATTGAGAGAAGAAGACGCATTGACGATCTCCAGAATTGGCGTGTAGAGAAGAGCCTCCTCGGAAAGCTTCGGAATGAACGCACGTTCGTCCATCATTCACCGATCTTCGAATACGTTCGAATTGGACAAACCCGTTGGCCTGCGCGTTGTCTCTCTCGCACGGCTGTTCCGCACACTGTTTTCCCGTGTATTGTCTTCTGTTCAGCGCATGCAATCTGAAACAAGAGAAGAAACAAGAACTGTGTGTAATGGCTGTTGGCTTTGTAATGAATTTGTTCAACAAGCCGTGTGGTGTGAAGGTCACCGCCACGGTAGACACACTCGACGATGATTGTTATTTTAACCTCTCCGAATTATGTGCGTTTTCCCTCTCTTGAGAAATTTGATATAAAAATTTGTTGATTTCGACGAAGCGAAAGTAATATTGTTTGTGTTATATAAACACGAGACGGAAGAAAAAGATACGATAGGAAATGTTTTTTCGTTGTTAGTATACATTTATTTACGTGTACAAACATGCAACATATTCGTATTTATAACCGAATTTGTTTTTAGAATTTTTAACGATTTGAACGTGGCTCACTGTGTACGTGAATGTGTTTGCAGTTATGTCCTCGCCGTGGCAAAGGTCGGAATATCAATCAGTGACGTAATCAAATGTTAATTATCGTGAAATTATGTCTTCTATCGGCACGAGTCATTTTCGACTGATAACCCGCGAATTCACGAACGAGCGAATTACATATTTAATTACTTGTGACTCTTCAAGCGATTTGTTCAATAATTATCACTATTCTAACAATTGTGATTTCGAGACCACGGTTGACCGATAATCTCTATTGAAATCTACATAACAAAATATCTATATATCGAAGCTGCTAGTTTTTGAGCGTGAAAAGTGCGCAGCTTTGGAAACGCGAAACAACTTTGCCTCCGAGTTGTTGAAATTATCCAGCCAACCCACACGTCTAGACGTCTTAAAGTTTTTACAGAACTTACAAGGCGTGGTACAGGCATGACTACAACGCAATGTGAAGCCGATATATATGATCCTGCGCCACGACTTTTCAACCACGCCTCAACCGGTACAAGTTCCCTCCACATTGCGCGTAAAGAGCAATGCACACAGAAAATACCACCGTGAGGAAAATTCTAAATCGTTAATCTCGTAAACGATCGTTATCTTTTGCACAATCGAAAATTAATTGAGTTAACATCACGTCTGGAATCTATCAATAATCTAACAATAATCATACAACAATAAAAAATAATAACAATCAATGACCAACAATAAATGTTTTACAACCAATCAATAAATAAATTATAATAATGAGCTAATAACAATCAATCATCAATAAATTTATTATAACAAGACAGCCAATAATAAATTATTGAAATATAACTCATGACAATAAAAAATAATAATCAACAATCAACAATAAATTTTTCACAACCGGTCAATAAATAAAAACAAGCTAGTAATAGTCAATTATCAATAACTATATTGTGATATGACAACCAATAATAAATTATTGAAATATAAAGCATGGCAATAAAAAATAATAATCAATAACCAACAATAAATTTTTCACAATCAATCAATAAATAAACTATAATAATGTGCTAATAATAATCAGTCATCAATAAATTTATTATAACAAGACAACCAATAATAAATGATTGAAATATAAATCATGACAATAAAAAATAGTAATCAACAACCAACAATAAATTTTTCACAACCGGTCAATAAATAAACTATAAAAACAAGCTAGTAATAATTAATTATCAATAACTATATCATGATATGACAACCAATAATAAATTATTGAAATATAAAGCATGACAATAAAAAATAATAATCAATAACCAACAATAAATTTTTTACAACCGATCAATAAATAATCTATAATAATGTGCTAATAGTAATCAATCATGAATAAATTTATTGTAACAAGACAGCCAATAATAAATTATTGAAATATAAATCATGACAATAAAAAATAATAATCAACAACCAACAATAAATTTTTCACAACCGATCAATAAATAATCTATAATGATGTGCTAATAGTAATCAATCATCAATAAATTTATTATAAATTATTATAAATTTAAATCATAACAATAAAAAAATAATAATTTGAACGCGGGACAGTCCAAATGTAGAATTCATAATTTATAGTTAAATTTTGAAAAATACGTGTGTCTTCTTTCGCGTTCAAACCTTGAACCAAATTGCTCGTTTCTCACAGTTATTTTGGTCTTTTCGTGAAATGATAACAATCCTTCGATCTTTTTTATTGCTCAATGTCTGTATCTGTCGTAGGCTTTTCGCGTGACCGCTTAAAATGTGACACGACCGATTTATAGGCCGATTAAAGCGTGACGTGAACTAGGTTAATACGCGCGGACGGAGAATTCGATTTCGCAAGGCTTTCGTACAGGTCTCCTTCGGCTAAATTGAACGTGCGTAAAATCTCTCTCTCGTGAGCACGTGTTTACGCGGCTCTCGGTCTAGTTCAAAGCTTCGCATGAATCAGAGAAACGTTCCCAACGTGCAAACTGCTTTTATGCTAATATGTATATAGGCAGAGTGCGTTCGCGCGTCTGTCAGACAGCTGGCAGTAGGCCAAGGATTCGGCTGCTCATTTTCTTTTGACCATGAAGTCATTCGCGATTTTATAAAGTTCGCTTCGAGCGAACTCTCGAAATTATCACCTTGGTGAAATATTTAACAAGGCACACGGAAGTGTACACGAGTAACATGCAGGCATTAATGAAAGATCTAATATATAAATATGAGTTGTAAATGTATAAGCAAGTAAGCATATAAATATGAGCGAAATATGAGTTTCTTTATCTTTACTCTCTTTCTACATATATATATATATATATATATATATATATTCAGTGTTCGATAAAGCTAGCGATCATTTGAACATTAAATCAAAGAATGCAATCGATATTTTTAAATTACACGGGTTAACAGCGACAAATTTGGCGATAATAGTATCGTTGGTTTGATTGAAGTCACGTGACCTGAGAGAAGTTCGTTTGCACTCGGCGCAGAGGCAAGAGTCCTCCGCACTTACACGATCTAAAAGGCCTCTCACATTCGTCTTGAACAACATTGAGTCTAAAAGTGAATGTGCACTATTTTGTTCTAAACAACGATCCACGAATATCTCTTCCAATTATGAAAGCTAGCGTCTTTCTTCTTTTATTAGTGCCATTAGTTTCTGACGCTGTCTCGAGCAAATCTGACGTACGACCGGCGTATGAAACTGGCTTAACGAACACGAAGGCGAAGGAGAGAAACGAAGACGAACAACTGAATGTATCTTGTCACGCGTGGTAACAACCTTTAGTTAAGGCGATTAGAGTCAGGCGACTCTCCACCAGTCGCGGTTGTTATCGTCGCGCCACGCCAGATTGTTATTTATAGAGAGAAAGTTGAAGCGCTTACTACTAATGCAAGGACAGAGAGAAAAGATGCGAAGAAGCCCCAGCAACGTCATTTTTCATTTTTCTACAAACTTCCAAGGCGATTTAGACTTCATTGAACGCATTTCGTCGTTCATTTCAAATCGCGCTTCAAGAACGTTTCATTAAAAAATATATACCGCGCTACGTCGATAGCTCTACGAACTATGTCTTTCAAGATGACTTGACAGAAGCATTACTACCAAGTTGTCTTTCATGCTAACCAAATGACTCTCCACTGCTAATGAATCGGTCGTCTATCTTTTACACGTGACAGCAAATGAAGTTCTAGTTAGCCTGCGGATCTCGCTTGTCGAGGGAAATTGATTAACCTAATTGATAGAATCAAGCAGGCTCGCAAGAGCAAAAATCGTTGAAGTGAATTCAGGATCGTTATACACTGTGTATAACAAACTGACTACTGAGATCAACTTACCATAAATGTAACGCGACCAATCGCCTCCTTTCTCGCCAGTTCCGCGCTCCATTGACCTCCGATTATGTCTCTCTCTCTCTCTTTCTCTCTCTCTTTTTCGCTTCCGTGCAAGCGTGTTCTTCCACAATTCGAACTCAATCGTTGGTCCCCATCGCTTCCCCATTGCATTTGTCACTGTTCTCTTCTCCGCTCTCTTGTTCCTGGTCTTGTGTCCGTCCACTAGACTGCAGATAGACAGGTGATCCGTACGACCGCCATTTCGCGTCGTGTCGTGTCGTGTGCGTTACGTTTTGCCACCTCGTCCCGCATGATCTACGTCTCGTGATCATTAAACCAAGTAGAACTGGAAGAATTCGTACGACTTTCGTACAATCGTTTTTTTAACCAGTGACGAGGGATTCACCAGTATGGGGTGTCGTTCGTTAGGTGTTGCCACGAGGCGAACTCGCTCCACGTGCGGACGTTCGCCCTGGTCGCGTCTGCCACTCGAGGTATACTGTCTCGCATGCCGTTGCTCGAGAAACCGTCGCAGGTTGTCGTCAGGATATCGTATCGTTTGGCAGGTGCTCGTGGCTGCAACACATTTTTTTTCTTTTCTTTCCATTTATTGCAAGGTACAGTGATGAAACAAAATGCATAATAGCATCGTTCGTGTAACGAAGATCTGACGTGGGTTGCAAAGATTCATCATAAACAAATTACAGCGTGCAAAGTTACTTATTTTTTTTACTAATTTTATACTTTCCAATTATTTCATTGTGAATTTACTTCGTCTTATAAATGTCATGAGTGAAGCAAATGGATTTTGTTGGGACTTGACAAGTGAGTTTTGTTCCAATAAACGTGAGATTACCTCCAACTTTTTGCGAGCGACGAAGTTCTTTCCATCATTGTTGTCCCAGTACTCCTTTCCGTCGGTACGATATCGCACGCAGAACTCTATCATGTTGGACTTCACTGGCAGAGTTAACCGGAATCGGAAGGTATCGTACAGAATCAGAGCGGGAGAGCCAGGTTGCTCAACGTAGGTGCAATGAACGTCCTCGTGCGTCTTCCAAGAATCGTTGCTCGCCCTGACCACGACTTCTTTGTCGTACGCCAGATTACGTACCTTGATGGTGCCAACTAGACTCTGTTCCGATTCTCTCACTATCACATTCTCTAGGCTGACGTTCTCCTGATCGAGTTTCTGGCGAAAGGTCAGATAATCGCTCGCTGGTTGGGGGAAGGTTACCTGCCACGGTGACACAAGTTCTGTCGCCTGATCGTTCTCGATTTTCGAATTTAAAAGTCGCCCGGTTAATCCAGCGAGGTACGCTGTACTCCACAATGGTGGCACGTTGCTGGGTTCCGACATCACTCGAACCTGACAATAAGACGACATAAAACTCATGAAGCACGTTATGTTGAGTAAAACATGTATTTTATGTTTCTAACCATATTCTCTGCTAAAGGTGAATAACATTGATCAGTAAAAATAATCAGCAGGCTGGGAATAAATTATTGAATCAAATCATTTGAATCCTAAAGGCGAAATTTGTTGTGACTATGGTACTACTGACTGGTAATCAAAAAATATAAGATTACAAATTTAGAAAATCAAAATAACACAGACAGTCTACGGGGGAAAGTTCAAATACAAGTAGAAAGTCAGTCAGGTAAAACCTGCATCGCAGACAGAGCGTCATTTTATTTCCTTTCACAACTACCCAGAGCACAAGACTCTAAAACAATAAGTGTATTTAGAATTTACCTGAGTGAGAGGACGGCCACGATCGTCGGCGAATACAACCCTTTTTTTCTGCTTATTACTACCGCCATCGCTGCTGTTTCGAATGCTATCTATAGTCAAGGAACCGGATGTCAAGCACGGCCTTATTCTGGGTGGCACCGATCTACTAGTAATCGTCGGTGCTGTTACTACTAAGGGACTGTACAGCAACGAGCTATACACTGGAGGACTATGCCCCAGAAGCAGCTCAGCTGGCATCGCTATGGAACACATTTAGATCTGGAAAAGAAATTATTTTTTTTTTATCCTTTAGTGTATACTGCAGTATCCTTTATTTCAAAAAACAATTTTTAATTCGATTTGATCTATTAACACTTTTACTAAAAATTCTATATTAATTTATTAATATTAGATATTCTACTTTTGGTGAATATTATAAGTAATATTATTACTACTTTTAAGTAATAAGTATATTATAATATTATATTATATTATATTATAATATTATTACTACTTATAGTATATTATATTAATATTAATTATAGTATATTATAATAATATTACTACTTATACTATTATAATAATATTAATATATTATATTACTATATATACTATTTATTATTATAATATAATATATAATATTACTATATATTATATTATAATAATATTACTAGTACTTATACTATTATAATATAATATATTATATTATAATATTATTACTACTTTTAAGTAATAAGTAATATTATTTACTTATTAGTACTTTTCCTTCTACTAAAACTTTTACTAAATATTTACTTCAGCAAGTACATAAAAATTTTTATCTCGTTTAAACTTTTGGTATCTAAGTGTTAAACGTGGATTTTATAAACTCAATTACTTGAAAAGTATGATCGTTTTATTAACCATTTTTTCAGCCACGAGTTGGCCCAACGGAAGAGGCCCAATCTTTACGTCGTAAAATGCTTCCGCCGAAGAAACGCTCTGTCGAAATTGAAACCCGCGTTGCATGAATGATCTGACAAAAGCGCCCAAACCTTTAGTAACAAGGAACGTGCGCTGTCCACTGCCAAAAATTTCGTCAACAATATTACGTGTCGTCGAATCACGTGAGTCATTCTGTGCCACGGATTTGTCAAATGATTTCGACTGTAAGTCCAAAATTGTTCGACAAATATTCACAGATGCGTACACTTGGAAAATTACAGGAGGAAGGTGGACTTAAGCTCGCTTGTCTATCTTAATGAAGAGTTTTATCGCAGCTTGCAAAATACCGAGTCAACTTATTGACCGATTGACGGACAAATATAGATCAGGTTTTTTTCCCCTGATAAAATAAAACCGTATTTGTCATTGAGTTCACGGAATTCGAATTTCAAACTTACGTTTAGTGACTAATTGAATTCTTGGACGACTACGTGAATCAAGTAGAGGTATTTTGTACTTTCACTCGATAGCTTGAGATGTTTTAATATCAACGGGTCGATGGAACGACAAGATAATTCATTCTGTCGTTTTTGCACGAAAGAGTACGCGCAGACTGAAAAATTTTGTATCACAGCGAAGCGTTTTGCGCGGCAAGATAGGTGCGCGTTGGTGGTCATGTTACTGCCGGAGTGGAATTACGACTTTTAAATGTGGCAATAGTCTCTTCTCTCGTCCCTCGAGACTTGCTCTCGAACCAGACTTGACACGTACCAGACCGGAACCAAGCAAGTGCTATAGCAATATCGCGAATCGGATGTTTTGAATTTCAACTATATAGACTCATCGCGTCTTGTCTACTATGTATTTCTATCTTCTCTGAATTTTCCCAAGCCAATAATAACAAAACAAGAAGGAAATCTTGGTATCATCCCCAATAATTAATAATAATATTCCTAATATAATTTTAATAATAATTAATAATAACATTTCTAATATAATTTGAAAAACTGCCTGTTCTTTTTTCAAATTATTCATTCTTTGAGAATATATTTCAATTAACACAAGGAAAGTATCCACTGACAAGAAATTACTGGCAGTTGAAATAAAAAAAATAAAAGAAATAAATTGAACGCAATACGACTGTTCGCAAATAACGAAGGGTTGAAATTAAAGGGTACATTCTCGGCCATTATTTATCATTACGCGAACGAGGTGTCAGGGTCAAACGGCGTGGTCTGGAGAAAGAAACTTAAAAAAAAAAAAGAAAAGTGACAATATTTCTTATCTCATTTAGCGTGTAGTCCACGGTGACACTTTCGAGTGAAAATACTGCCATGATTAACAGCTGCAATGTTCGTGTTATGACTATGAGGCTTCATTTTATTTCTCATCGATATAAGATTCATTTCGTAAACTTATCAACAGTAGTATATATAGCAAGTACGCTCCGAGACCAAATTTTCCAGCTGTAAATGAACGTCGAACTCTTGCAAATTATTGCACTGTAATTGTGTTCCGTTTGATAACTGATTCATTTCAGAAAAGAAAAAAAGTTTGTCTAGCGTGTCAGCCGTTCTAGTGATTAAGCGAGATTAAAGTTAAATGAGAAACTTTCCACTTGCTTGGAACGTAATTATTCTTCATCTTACGAAATTCTTTTGTATTAAAGATTAAATAGATGTTATCTTATTACATTTATTATTTATTAATAATTCTGAAATTATTTATCGCCTGTAACGCGCGATATATTCGTCAAAGATATTTAAAATATTATGTATATGTATATAACATGACCTAATAATTTATTGAAACATTTTTGAAAGTTTAAAATATTTCAACGACGACCGAGAAATTCTTGAATTTATCTGCTCGAATAGTATGTGATAAAGTATCTATCTATGTATTAAACATTATTGCACATTTGCCAAAATTAATTATAATAAATGCTTCACCTCCGTTATCGCGCGTGGAGGCTTAATGCAACATAGAAGTCGAAATATGTCGATATCAATTTTTTTTCCGACGTAAAAAATCTTAATTCCTCGGCTGATAAACTTGCGCGTCCTCGATACATCGAGGCGTCGCTGTTCTCGAAACCGATCGAAAGCGAATATTACCGCGAATTCATAACGTGATTCCTTTCGGCCAATAAGAAAAGAATTCGCGAGAGAGTGCATTAAACACGCAGCACACTTGGTGGGGATCTGAACCCCCCACCAAGTCACGTTATCATCAATTTACAAAATATAATACTGCTATAAGTATAATTTTCTTTCTCGTTGACTTTCTTTTTGCCTCGATGTCGAGTTGGGCAGTTAAAAAAGGACATACTTTAATGTAACACTCTTAGAAAGAAGAACAACTTATTCCATCCAAAGATCTACGTCTTTTAGCAATAAATGACAAATCATCTAAAGTGTGATAAATACTTTTGAAATCGACCGATATGACCTTGCCACACGACCTTATAACCTCACGACTTAATAAAAAATCAATTTTGTTTCGCGAGATATTGGATTTTAAAATACTCTCGTAGGAGAAAAGAAAAAAAAATCGCGTCTTTCTCTCGTATGTACACATAGCATGTTCTCGTACGCTTGAAACCGAAAGAAATCACCACGTGTCCGAATCGGCAATGTCTACGAAGCATTACGTGAGAGGTTATAACAGAATGACGCAACAATTGCGTAAAATAAACTTTATGCTCGTATACTGGCGAAACACGCGTATAGACACGCGAGGCAAAAGTATGAAAAGAAAAAAAAAACCTATAGTACAGAAACTGGAATTAGAAAAGTCACTTTTTCGTCTATTTTTGTAGACGAAAAAGTGGATAAAAAAAAAAAGCTCGATTAGATAATTGAGTCGATCACGCTCGAGACGATGGTGCATCGTGTCATCATTTCATAATTATGTTTCATAATTCAAGTTTGTTTGAGACTTTTACAATGAATATCGCGCATCCAAGACACGACGCCACTGGGATGATAATACCAGAGCGTCTCTTAACCCGGGCCGAGGGTCTCTGTCTTTTAATTCGACTATTTTCACTGTGTCCGTTCTTTCCTCGAGTCGACCGTATCACAAACGGTCAACAAACAGTCAGACCGATCTCGTCTATAAATCGAACAGGCGTTCGAAAGGTCAGTAAATTTGGACGAGGATGGTTTTGTCATGGATCAAGCATGTTCACGTTTCGTGACTCGGGAAGGAAAAGTGCGCAGCCGTGGTGCTATTTCGGGCAAGACAGCAATTAAAATTAGCGTGGCGCATCTTCAAAACGCTACACTGAGACGCGTTCCGCCCTTGGAACAAGTCCAATTGTCTGACTCCTATGATACTGTAGATGCTGCGTTACAACTGAACGTTGTTTGTAATTTCTTAGGGATACACTACCAGACGACGCACCGTATTATTATTTTAATTGCTTTATCACTGTTATCACGAACTTGTTACACTGTTATGACAATTTCAATTGTTTCGCGAATAATATAATTAAATGAAATTAAAATCTAAATTTTCAAACTTTCAAGGAAAAGAAAGATCGCCAAGGAAAAGGAGAGGAGTTCGCGTTGACGGTTTAACGACCTGTAAGCGTACAGTAAATATGACGCGCAATCCTAAACAGACTATAAAATTACATGAGAGCTGCTAGACTGCTAGACACACGTGTGTACGAACGATGTTAGCTTGGGATGTCTAGTCATTTGGCTGACGATTTCTTAAAATAACTATTCGGCGGATCCCGAAAGGTAACCCGATCCATGTTTGACTATTTTTTTTTTTTTTTTTTCATTTTCCTTTTTTTTTTTTTTAGTTTTGTATTTTGTTTTAAATTCGAAATATTTTCACGCGTTATACCACTGGTTATATATATATATATATATATTGTATGTGCTAATGCACGTTCCAAGTACGAAGTACTGTGCATGCGCACATTGGTTCCATTCGCGCATTATTCAATATTATTTGGCAATGAAATCATACAATTTTTTTTTTTTTTTTTTGTTCAGGAATTGATGATGCAACGGCGTCTCATTGGAATACACACGAAGAATACCACTGCAGTATGTTTCCCAGTCATTAACACACTGATAAAATATTATTTTTAATCCCCGCTGGGAGCGATTACATTTATTTTGAACGCGGAATTTATATTGAACGCGGGCGTTATCTAACGAGTCTATCGTTGCAAAAAGTAACAATATTTCAATATGATGATCGTTTCAATTTCAATTATGATGAAATCCACTCCTATTGTTAATTTGCTATCAATCGGCGCGGATAAGGAAAGGTCGCGGGTTATTGGAAGTCACGTGTGGAACTAGACTACGACTAATCCGATAAGATTAGAAAATATACGAGTCCTTGACTCATCGCGCAGGCGACAGAAATTTCACAAAATTACTACCAAATCAGAAACTATTTATCGCTGGCCAATCAATTTTTTCACATGGTAATTAATCGACGTGTTACTTAACATGTATATTTTCGCGAACAGATATGCGAAGCAATTTCGCGTATTTTAGGGGAAAAAAAAAAATGGTATAAAAATACATATCTGTGAATTAAAATCGAAAATGGCACGTTTAACGAGTTTGACGAGATATTTAATCGAATACGAAAGCAGAAAGATGCTTGGCTTGGTTGGAAAATATTGCGCGACTTTATCAGCCTGTTACCAGTTAACGCTCACCAGATAAAAAACTTCTGACTTTTTAATTTTGATGTACTCGTTTCTCTCGTTAATTAATCGAACGATTTGGTTCATCTTCGCGCAAAGCATTTATGCCGATCAGAGAACTATTGTTACGTGACAACTATGTCATCGATCGTCACGCTAATGTGAAATAATACCACTGATAAGAAGAAAATCAAATATATGTGTAAATTATTATTTTTATCGATTGCTCTTATTGATTGCTTCAACATTTGCTCGTGTATTCTCTTGATAACGCATTGGCACCAATTATGCAAATCGTTTCGTTGCATAATAGATCGATATGTACACAGTAGTTTTAAGATACACGAGGCTAGAGAATGAGAGAGAAAAAGAGAGAGAAAGAGAGAGGAAAAATATTATGTGTAGCGGTGAAACTTTAATGACATTCCAGTGACTGAAATCTTTGAGTATGCCTGACCTATGATAATGAGACAACTTATCACAAGACGCAAACTAATAAGATTGGTTATTCTTAAAAATAATACGTAAAAATAATACTTTCTCGTCAACATGATAATTTTTTTACACGCGAAAGAATCCGACAAATTTCCGCTCTTTTTTTTTCTTAAATAAATTTTTTTTCTTAAATAAAAGTTCGTAGAAATTGTTTGCTTTTAAGAAATACAAGCGTTTGGTAGAACCGGTTCACCTTTGCGCGTGTGCGTGTGTCTGTGCGTGATACAAATAAAAGAGAGAACAAGAGTCAAGAATCGCATACGTGAATTATTAGAGAGAAACCGGTTAGAGAAATTTGAATATCTTCTTTTTATAGCGTCAGCTTCTATCACGAAATACGGTCGTGTATCATTAAAGAACAGCCTTGAGAAATATGTGCTAATCCTACTCATCCTTGAACGCCTTCTTATTAAAGAGCACGCGCAATTATTATCTGATGCTGACATCGCGAGACAGGAAAGCATCCGTTGATAATGATCGCAGAAAGATGAGAAAGATAATTTGAAAATAAATTTAAGAGCATGTATTTTATGACTGTCGTAAAGTAAAAGAAATACAGAGACAAAATAAAAAAAAATGACACGTGTTAAAGTAAAACAAAAATGTATCACAAAAATGTCTCTTGGTGATCCAAAGAGATTAACAAAATTAAATGTTAAAATAATCAAATAGCCTACAAAGCTTTCTTCAGTATCGTGTATTCAGGCCACGAACTGGCCACGTGCAGCAAGGATTATTTCTAAAAATCTTATCGAATGATCCATCACTGGCACCATTCGTTCGTTACAAGATATTGGCCGAGATCGTAAAATTTCTTGGGAATCGGTATATATTTTTCAGCGATCGAAGGCGCCGCTGAGGTCGGTCCTCTGGTCTGTTATCACCGTCGCGTTTCTGGTTCGAAGCAGCCCGATAACCGACATATCCTTGCCGCCTGAACACCCTCAAGCGCGGAATCTTACCGAACAAAGTTTAGTCGCCGAAACCACAATGAAGAGACACGTTGCGTGCACGCGTAAATCCCGCGAGACGACGAAAGAAAGGAAAAATTCAGATAGACGCCGAGATAATTGATTCAGACGCCAATGCGAGCTTGGCGCGAAGCATTCGAACATGCTGTTATCTATAATAAGAATTGCTTGTAGCTTAAATCGTAAAATTTTCAAATTCTCGAATGTTCGAAAATTGCAAATTTATTTCCAGCACTTTACAATTTAGCTTTTCGCTCATTTTTCATGACTAACAGCCCGCGATCGATCGATAATTGATTCGTTATCGATCTGAATTCTCTTTGATCGTGCTTTCGATGGAAATTCGTCTTTATCAATCAAGTAAATACAATTGTGAGAGATAAAATGTGCGAGATTCTTGTCGGACACGACGATCGGATCACGTTCTGTTTTCTAATTGATAAAAATTGGCAGAGGCGATGTATGGGACGCCGCGATTCGCAATTAAAATTCGTACGATGCCGTGATTCTAAATTTATATACAACTGATAAGGTCACGCCGCGTTTAGAATATAATTATATTTAAGAAACATTAAGATTCTTTCATAGGCGATGATAGCCTTTTGACTCCTGCCGATTTATATGTGGAACAATAAATCGTAAAAGACTGATACATCATTCATCGTGTTGATATATAAATCACATAACATAATACGTAAATATGCATGTAAGCAACTTCATACGTGCAATTTAATGTATTTTAACTTATCAAGTCTCATAACACTTTATTGCAAAGATGAATTGCGAAAACTAAATAGACCAACTACTTTTTGTAGCATTCAATCTAGAAAAGTCGAATTTGAAAAATCTGATATCTATCTTGTGCTAAACTGACTCCTAAAAGTAAATAGCGTACGCTTTTAAAACGATCAAGTGTTACGTAAGTAACAGAGGAGCGACAAACTCTATCGTACGTTCACCGATGTGTACTATGTATACTTTAATCTATACAAGTATACTATACAAACACAATCCTTACATTTTTTGGAAATGTCATATCACTTCAAATCAAAAAACTAATTTCTTTAAACAATTTATCAGGAATTCTAATGTTCAATTCCAATCGGTATTTTTGATAGAAATATTTTCCAGAAGAATCCCATAATTAAATTTGACACAAATTAAAAATAGTTTTGGTAACGTGTGATTGATAATGAACAATACTAATCTCATATATAAAACAAAAAATGTAACTTAACATGTTTTACGTATTATATACGTACATGGTCTTCTAATTACAAACAAATGCAGTGAGCGGTAGATTTCTTAAAATAAAATTTTAGAAGAAGTGTGAATTGTTATATAGCGGATGCAAATTGCAACATTTTCACTGCACTTTCTCCGGAAGTGCACAGTGTCGTGGTACACGCGTGGGAATAATATGTGCAAACAATTCGTCTTGCGCTCATACAACTGTCTCCCGGGTAGGCGTCGAAGGAGAGACGAGTGACCGGAAAACACAAGTACTTGGTGCGGGGGCACCAAGCACGCGGGCATGCGTGCGTAAAAATGAACAAAACGTATTTTAAAAGAGCAGTCAAGCCGGTTACAAGAAGAAATCGGCCAACAAGCCGCGAACGCGATCCTTGCGATTCACTACTATAACGTTACATTATGTATTTCAAGATTTTCTCATTTTTGAAAGCGATATTCTTTAATTTAAAAAAAAAAAAAAAAATAACGTAGATCTACATACACATGCAATAACATCGATAAATAAAACGTAATTTAAACGTTGAAATGATTAGCATTGTTTAGGTTGGCAATATACGTATACTGTGGTAGTCAAGTATGGAGCCAAAGTTCGTACTTTTTTGATAGTATTTGAAATAATCTGATCTGGAATCGGGAAAATGTACTTTTAAAAATATACAATCGTAATTAGTAACGTGTAAGAAAAGAAAAAAGAAAACTGTAGAATAAAAGTCGCGAGTAATATTTATTTATTATTTCCGTTGTTATGAGGTCAGGAGCCAGTTAATCGGCCTCTCGCGTCATTCAAAACGTCGGAGATTAAACAATAAACGTTGCTAATAATGTTCTTCCCGGCCATAACCGTTAATCAGTCGTGTCAATTTCCTTTCTTCATTAGCATGATAATAGCATTTCTTTGAAACGCAGTCCTGCAGCCGCTGGAGCTTTCTGGAGCTTTCGTCTCCCCTATGTATAACGCGAATTATCAGAAATTTTTCAGATTGATTATCACACGCACGTGTTTCGCTCTAACCACGATGCACATTGTTCCTCCAATGTGATTCTAAATCGTGAATTTAGAGCGATGTATATCGTACTAGTGAGATATCGTATAAGTGAGATAATAACGCCACTTTTAGATAAACTCTTTTCTATGTGACATTCGTCATACGTTTCTAACGAATGTTATCTCATAATTTGTTTGTAAACAGAGTAGTCTGGTTCCCATAGACGATAATATATTACTACGCACTATTATAAGACGCGAAAATAAATGAATTTTATCGAAATTTTCTAACTGCAATAGCATTGCTTATGGCAACCAATTGTGTAATCTCACACGCTTCTGTTACATAAGAAATTGCCAATACACAGCCAAATGTTTTCATTCTCGTGTGGCATCGACCGCGATGCGAATCAATTAATTGCGCACGTTGCATGCTAGCGCTTGCAAGTAGAAGACGATTTGATTTACATTGTTACCCATATTAACATATTAACGATTGCTGATCGTATTATTAGTTTTCCTCGATTAAAGTATTTAAGGGTCAATTGTCAGTCATTCTAAGGAGAAAATTTCCTATATTTATCTTAATTAATAATAGTCATGTTTATCATAATTAACATTTCAAATATTCTGTTCTCGTTTCAACTGCAGAATCTTTATTTTGCTAAAATTCTTGGTCGTGAACCAAGCGATTAAATTATGAATGAGATACTGTGCCATCGCCGATGTAAAAGAAAAAAGTACATTACTCACGTATTTTTTGGACTGGAGAACAGTGCCACTTGGGAGTGGAATGAAATCAAAAGGAGTCGGGCCCTCTTCTTAAGACCCTCTTCGCGACTCGGCTTTTCTTCCAAACGTCACAATCTTCCATATGCTCTTGTCACGTTTTGTCGAAATCGTCAGTAACAGGAAGATCTTCGAGATACAATAAATCTCTTCAAGGCATGTGAATCGAGCACATCGCAGGTATTCCGGTAGACTCTCTCTTCCTGGATTTTGGTTTCTTTCAGTTTCTTCGCGCGGCAATACGAGAAACGAGGCGCAAGGTGTCGAAATTTACACGAGTATGAAAAACGAACGATTTGCACGTGCGTACAAATGGTATCGGCAGTTACGAACGACGAGACGGACCGGAAGATTTTTACATATCGAAAACGACGCAGCGCCGGCGAACCTCTCGAATGTCACGAATTCTGCATAATTCTCTCGTTGCGTGTTACGTTACCGTGACACTTATTGTTTCGTTTCTATAGAAATTAACCAGTTGGAGAGGATGGTCGAATTCCTCTGACGTGGTCTAGTCGCGAATCGCGCGATCCAACCTCCTACCCTTTTCGTCTGCGTCTGAAAGCACCGGCGTGCTGCAGCGTGAGTGTCATAGTGTCATCCGACGGCGTGTCGCGTCGTGTCGTCGACAAGCCGGCGTTCATCCACCACGCGCATGCGCTGATTCAACCTCGTGCGTTTCACGTGATTTCGACGAAACTGCGAATCAGAAATCCTGTAGTCCACGTGTTTCCATTCTTGCGCTGTGCTGGGTGACAGAACCGCTTCGCGGGCCAGAAGTTAAGAAGAGGATAGCGATCTCGGCTATCAGTCAATACCGGTTTTTACCTGAATTTTTATTGCATCTTGCCTGAACTCCCTGGGAATAAAATTTGGAAATATTTTTATGACAACAAAAGATCCAACATAGCTGTCCCGACTTAATACATATGTTGTCCAAACGCATTCGGCGTTTGCTAGCGCTCGATCGGAAAGACAACATATGAGATTTTCGTTTGCAAAGTTTTAAATACAAAGTTTCCAATTACATACGTAGTAAGTATGGTAAGAGAGTTGAAAAGTTTGAAACAACTGTCAGGAAGAAATTAACGGTTGTTGCAGATACCTGAATTTTTTTTATTTGAAATAACCTTCCTTTACGGTCGTTACGAACCTCGTCAGTGAAAAGCTATTTCGTACATACGTTTGATAATCGTTGTTTAAAACATTTTTTAAATGCATCGTATAAAAACGTAGAAAACAACGTATAATTAGATTTTTGTATCAGTTTTAGACTTAGTAATTGTACGATGTGTATATATATATATACATATATACTTTTCGTTTGAATTTGAATTTACAATAAAACCGGGAACTTGTATTGCTAAAAAATGTTTATATCTGTAACGCTTACATTACTTAAAAAAATATACGACAAAAATATGATACATATTAAGGAACTGCTACATCATAGTACGTTCTATTTATTTCTAAATAAGTCTCTATCAGTTTTAAAACTTATTTGATAGTTGGCCGCCATATTTGAACCTCTCTAAGGCATCCTTTTTAATCATAGAAGATTGAATTGTGTTTAAAGATCATAAATCATAGAATAAACTGAACTTATCTGTAAAATCTGTTCGTAAAATAAATAAATTTACAATACCTTAGGATAAGGGTAGATTTAAAAATTACGTGTCCCGATAAAAATATTGGAAAAACTAACACCGTATTTTCCTAGTAACGTAATAGCTCCAATGACGTATAATTTGTAAAAGGGCTATTTAAAATATTGTTAAAGGACAAACTATTTAACAATCGTACGTTATAGAAATGAAACAGAGTTGTTTGTTTTTTTCATCATTGTCTGAAACATGGATAAGCAGACATAAATGAGCTTCCTTGGTAATACGACGCTCTGCCGCATTTCTTCAATGTAAAACTTTCTATTATACTCTAGCTTGCTCCGTTAAATCTATTGTCATAAGCGACGACAAATACAAATGAAAATTTGATACAGCTAAGGACGCGACAAAATGTCAAGAAATTATTACACAAAGAAAAAATAGTGATGTTTTATGTTTCATCGTTATTTTTCTTTCATATATTGCTACTGTTTACGTTAAAATACCGCGTATTATTCTTCCTAATTATGAAATCAGTAGTAAGGCAAAATAGAAAACGAAGAGAAAGTATAAAATCGGATGTAACAGTAAAACGATTTTTTTTTTTTTCTTTCTTAGAATCAGTCTATCTTCTTACAGTCAAAGCATAGTAATTGAATACGTTCGTCGACTGTTGAATACAGTAAATACAAGGACAGAATTTTTTTTTCAAGTGTTAGTTACAATAATTGGTTACTTCGTGTCTTCGTATTGGAGCGCAGAATTAACAAATGTTGATTTGTTGTATCAGTTTCTTGAGCACTTATTTAACGAACACATATTCAATATATACACCCATAAATAAAAACCGTCACCTAAATAATTATTAAGAACCTGTCCGAATACCATAAAAACATTTGCTTTCTTGTACTTCACATTCATACAATTGTAAATTCACATTTCTTTTTTTTTTTTTTATTTTATTTTCATTAGTAATCAGAGATGTGGTCTCCATATTAAAACGCATATCCATACGTCGTGAATTAATTGAAGCAAGATTATCCCTATTATCTAAAGAGATCACTTTAACGATTTCAATAAATAATAATAAGAATAGTTTTCTTTTTATAGAACATTGAGTTCATTTTGTTTGATATTCTTTTTTTTTTTTTTTGTTTATAATAGAATAAAATATACAAATTCGTGGTATATTAATTAGTTCGTACGATTGACATTAAAATATTTGTCAATTTTTTTTTACTTTTAATTTTAATGTTCGTACGACTGTACGTAGACGTACAAGGAAAGAGTGGCTTCGTTGTGTAATTTAACAAATGAAAATATGTATCTGCGACAAAAAAAATTGAATGAGAAAGTATTTATAACACACATTGTTCATTACCTGAGAAAAAAAATCCAAACTTATATAGAAGAGTAATAAAAACACGATAAACGAATGTAATCGATGTGTATCGTAGAAAAGAAGAAATGTACGTACAATAAAGTGTATATTTATGTACAGTATTCGAAATTGCTACGAGCTTATAGGAACCCTGTTGATAATGTCGACAACACGAATGAATATATTCCATGTCCGAAATATCAACCGAATATATAAAATACTCACATACGTATGTACATGTTAAAGGTAAAGTCCAAATCTTTAGTTTCGCGCGAGAGTCTGAATTGAATTTTATATGATAAAACGAAGATTTCTGTGCGAACAATATGAATACTAAATATAATACCATTCGTTGTATTAATCAATTTAATTAATCTATCATGAACGGAATCATTTGTGAGATTTGACTCGATCAATTTGTTTTTATGTTAGGAAGATGTACTTCTTTATAAAACAGTCAATGATAAATTGACTATTTTGCGAATTGTGCTCATAATTATATTATGTAAACTTACAATATATTTATTTACAAATTAAATATTCGCTCGTCGTTATTTACAAATTAAATATCCATTCATGGACTTTACCCATAATGCATGTAATTGCTTTAACGAGCACAATTATTTAATTTGAAATTGACAAAGATGTAGAAATACTATGCCTTTTTTTCATGAAACTTATACGATTCTTTTTTTTTTTTTAAATATTTTATATCACACTGCAATCAACCGACAATTAGATGCGATGGTTCAAACATTGTTTCGTACGTATGAATATAAAGATAAACACGTTCATCGACACCTAAATTTACATAAAAAATGATGCTGGTCTCCGATATACTCTAATCCATACTGATATATGTACACTGCAGTCAATATACATCAATAATCAGGCATGTATATGATTGCGCGGTCTAATCAGACCAGTATATTATCACAAAATAAATGCTAAAAATTAAATGTCCTATCAATTGTCTTCTTCTTTTTCAACGTTGAACGAATAGATTCGATATATATATATATATATATATATACATACATACATATATATATATATATATATATATATATATATATATATATATATATATATATATATATATATATATACATACATATATATATATATATATATATATATATATATATATATATACATATATATATATATATATATATATTTACTTATGTATCGATAAAATTCACCTATCACTGTATTGTAGATTCATTCGAATGACCTTTTCTACTTCAGCTAAAGAAGATAAAAAATGGAAGAATTGATTCCAAAATGAAATCGTAATTTGTTTTAACCAGATTCAAGACAAAGTGTTACACGTTCGAGGTCTCTGGCAACAACAAAGACTTCGCAACCTTGCCGCTGGGCTAGACTCTTCTGATCACCGTTCTTCGACACTTTCATTTCCACCACTTTCTTGCTGAGGTCTCGCAATTTGGTACGTGATAAGGTATTCCGGATATGCTTGTTCGCCTCTATAGACAACATATTCGGGAAAAGCTAAACCACCTTGAGACGGTCTACCCATTACACTGTGGTGTCCTGGTGGTGCGTGAGCCATTTTCATCGCGGAGAATTGCAAAAACGATTTTCCCAGTGTGACACGACAGAGTAATAAATGTCTGCAAGTGACGTATATAATATTTAAAGAACAAATACAATTTAACAATAGTTTCAAATTCAAAACTCATTCGTTTTTATACGCTTACCTGTGACAGATGTAACAACTTCGATCTTTATGAGCAGGACAACCAGTACCTCCGCATATTCCATACACGTACTGATTACTTTTACTACTGTGCTCGGCAAAATAAATTCCAGCGCCGAACATACCACCAATATACGCGTGTCGTTCATCAAAACCCTTCTGGACGATGGCGTTAATAAATGGACTACCATGAAATAACATCCTCTCGTTCGCCTGTGGCAAACTCGATCCAGGAGTGGTCCTAGACCCGGTACTCGGAGAGGAAGGCGCTGCTGCACCAACTTCCTCGGCAACTTCTTGCCTTCTATGCGCGTAACGTTCCCATAATTTACGGTTTTGCACTTTTTGTATCTATTTTAGAAAATCGTAAATAGGTTGTTAGAGCTGTTAGTTGTGGTTCGAACAGTTATTTTATAATGCTGTATATAACAAACCTACCCTAACTATATTGTATCGAGAAAATATTCCACCAGAATGACCATTATCTCTATGCTGTCTAATGGTGCTTTGCATTTCTTCTTCGACAGCTAGAAATTCTTTATCCTCTGCTAATAAGTCTACTAGTAACGTTCCTGGTGTAATAGTCGGTTGCCACGGGGTACCGGCAGTTGTATTTAAAAGCTTTTCCATGCCTTTAATTAATTTGTGTCTATAGCCATACGCAGATACTCCCACTTGTTTCAAATCTTCGTGACCCATCTCCGCTAATATATCTAACGTAATTTGTTCGCGTTCGAACAACTCTAATAAATGTTCTAAACCAAGGCTCTGAAGAAAACCAGCTACAGTCGTGATGTTTGAATCTTTAGAATCTTTGGAATCTCTTTCAGAACACGTCTCAGATGGCGGCATTGGACTTAAGCAAGAAGATGGTCTGGCAAGTGGTACACACAAAGTCATGGCTGTTCCAGAAGGCATAATGACAGTTTCTTGAGTAAGTGGCGGAGGTGGCGTAACTGGAACTGAACAATTTTCGATTATACGTATATAGAAAAATACAAATATATTTGTAATTGCACATACATCATAGAAATACATTTACCCGCAACGATACTGGGTGGCCTACTGTTAATAGTATTATTACCATTACTATTTAAGTTAATGGCAACTCCGACGCCAGTATTACCAGATGGTATCGACGGTACTACTTGCTGTGAAGCCATAGCATCTTGCAATAAGCATCTTACATCGTCAGCGCAAGCTAGATCCAGAGGAGTTTGTCCTTCTTGGTTTTTCGAGAAAGGATCTGCACCGTGAGCCAATAAAAGGGCACATAGCTGTGTCCTACCTTTCTGTGCTGCCTCGTGAAGTGGTGTAAAGCCCCATTTGTCAGTAGCGTTTACTACGGTATTATATTTGATGAGTAATGCAGCGATATCTAAATGACCGTAACTCGAAGCATTGTGCAAAGGTATCAATCCTCCTTTATCCTGAGCATTTACATCTGCTCCACGTTCAAGCAAAAATTCGGCTACTTCCAAATTATTGTATCCCGCTATATTAAGATATTAGCGTGTTAGATTATGTAAACCAATGAAAGAGAACAATTAAGAGACTTACCGGCCAAGTGTAATGGAGTACTATTACGACCTTGTGCATCCCTACAATTAATATTGTCTTGTGTAACGAGTCGTTGTACTCTCGCTAAATTCCCTTTCTTTGCTGCATCTAAAAGCGCACTGTTCCCTCGTAATAAATCGGCTACATCTTGATCGCCGTCTCTTACTAAATCTAAAGGTGTTGCTCCGTCTCTGTTCTTCTTAGTGGCATCTGCACCGTGTCTCAGTAATAGGCGAACTATTTCGTACTTTCCCTTAGCAGCAGCTTCGTGAAGTGGAGTAAATTTCCATAAATCCGCAACGTTCACTGATGCACCATGTTTTACTAACAATTCCGTTACTTCATAATGACCATAAGAGCAGGCATTGTGTAAAGGAACGAGTCCACTAAATATATAAAATTAAACATATTCTTTAATTACTGTATTTAAATTATTCTAGGTAATAAACTGTATAACAAACTACTAACCCTTTATCTTTGGCATGTACATCTGCTCCATGTGCCAATAAATATTCGACTACAGGCACTCTATTGAATCCCGCTGCAAAATGCAGCGGTGTGGAATGCCGGCCATCCAAATCTCGACAATTAACAGCCAATGGATTTGTTCGTAAAATCCTTTCTACTGCCGCTAAATCGCCAGATTTACTCGCTTCTAATAGTTGCGCTTCCGCGTCATCTGTTCCGCTCGGTGGATCTGTAAAACAAAAATGAGAACAGAAACATTCTTCGATTGAAAAGGTATTTGGTATCTGTAGTGAATTAGTTCCGAACCTTGTAATATTTTAAGGACATTTTCTGCAGCTACTTGTGCTGCAGTATAGCCCTGAAGTGATACTATAGATGGATCAACATTGTATGATAACAATATTCTGCAAGCTTGCACATTGTCTTCTCTAACACACCTGTTTATGCAACAATATTCTTTTTAAGTAAGGGAATCACATATTTTCTCATCGTGAAATAAAAAAAAATAAAAACAACTTTGTATGTTCTAGACAATTCACGGTACCTGTGTAGTGCAGTTTGCCCTAATCCATCTAAAGCATTGACTTTTGCATTATGTCTAAGTAGCACATCCATTGCATCATAATGAGAATGATCAGTAGCAACATGAAGAGGTGTAAGAAAGTCTTTATTTTTCTCATTTAAGGCAGCATTTTTCCTAATTAAAGATTCTATTACTTGTTTTCTCTTGGGATAGGGAGATGCAACGGCACAGTGCAGTGGTGTATCCCCAGTGTATGGGTGTTTAAAGTTAACAACTTCTTGGGACAGGTACTTTTTTAATTTAGTAAGATCTGCCTGCCTGCAGGCATCCAAGAGGCAGTGTCCCTTGTATTCGTCTACAATTAAAGTGTATCTAACAAAATCATGTTCTGTGTGCTTTTCTAGAAGAGTACTATCGACATAGGAAACGTACATGTCAATCTTTCTTGTAACTCCAATGTCGGGGCTACGTCAATGGCGCTTTTACTGTGGCAGTTTAACTGAGTCGGATCGGCACCCTCGCTTAAAAGTAACGAGCACACCTCGACTCTGGATTTGCTAGCAGCTTCGTGTAGTGGAGTAAATGCCCACAAATCGCTGGCATTAACCGCTGCACCGTGCTTGAGAAGCGCCTCGGTCACTTCGAAGTGACCATACGAACAAGCATTGTGAAGTGGAACAAGACCTCTGCAACACAATCATTGGAAATCAATTATTTCAAATGCTAATTTTTAACAACTGCATTTACAGATGATGTTAAGAGTTAAAGAAATTCACCCTTTATCCTTTGCATGCACATCTGCACCATTTTGTAACAAAATTTGCACCAGTCTTGACCTATTGTATCCAGCAGCTAAATGCAGTGGAGTGGATCTTCTGCCATCACTTGCATGGCAGTTTACATTTAAGGGATTCAGAAGTTGTAAAAGACGTTCCTCATTTCCAGATCTTGCCGCTTCTAACAATTCATCCTTTTTATATTCTCCTGTTAATACTGGTTTAGTCGCAGGATCTGCCAATTCTAATGCTGTTTTTCCTTCTGTATTTCTTATATTAGCATCTGCTCCATGTTGTAGCAGAGCAATACACACATCTATTTTACCCTGTTAGAATAATTATTACATTAAATTCACTTAAAATATCTTGAAATTAAATGAAAATTGTTAAGTTAAGTTAAATCATACTTTAATTGCAGCTTCATGTAAAGGAGTATAATTCCAGTTGTCTCTAGTGTTTGGATTAGCTCCTGCTTCTAAGAGAAGTCTTACAACATCACAATGTCCAAAGGAGCAAGCGTTATGCAAGGGATGTAGACCTCCATCATCACGTGCTTGAATGGATGCTCCAGCAGATAGTAAGAATTCCACTACTTCTATTCTACCATAACCTGCACATTGGAAATAAAAAATGCGCATGAGAAACATGATGTTAATAACAATAGTTATCTTTTTCCTCTGTCGTTATAAATATATTTGACTTCACAAAAGATCATTATTCAAATTAATAAAATTTGATAACAGATCGCAAGTTAAGTGTTCCAATTACTTTATATTCACAACAGAATTCTACGTTTCCAAGCGCTGTGACAAGGTAAAGTTTAAATTATATATCGGATGTTATCAACGTGGAAAGATAAGAAACCCCGGTGTAAAAGTTATGCTTTTCTGTTGCAAAATACGGAAGATATGAATTTATATCTGGCAATAATTACTCCGGTTCTTCCATGCCGAGAGGCACGCTACACTTTCGTTATGAATGAAACTCGATTTTAAATGATAATTATTCGAACGATAAAATGACAACATTGAAAGCCAAGTATTCGAATTATTCCGAGTTTGCGACGTGACAACGGAACTCCTACGGTTTCAATCGTAGGCTACAGCTCGAGGAAAACAGCAAATTACGTAGCGAATTTTATTAACGCGAGAGAATGAAGAAAGCTGGTGCAAAAATAATGCTTACCAGCTGCAAAATGCAGGGGGGTGGACTTGCGTCCGGCAGTGTCTCGAGCATTGACCGTCTTCGGTGTAACCAACGCCTTCACCCTCGCGAGGTCTCCGGTCTTACATGCTTCGAACAATTCCCTCAGAGGATCGGTGTTTCCAGATCCCGACAGGGAATCGGCATTTGTCAACGTCGATCTACGTCCTGCCATTTTACACCGCCATTTTCACGCCACTGTCCGCGACAGATACACCTCACTGTGTGTGGCTCATAGTGTTGAAAGCTTTCACGACGACACCGAGATGAGTTGCTATGGTACAATCTAGTGGCGCCGCCTTACATCCAGAAGTGTCATTTTTTAAAAGTCCCATGGTATTATGGTACGAAATAATTTTACTTGGATACAAGGAAGAGCCTCGAGTGTTCTGAATGTAACATCTGAGAGATACTTCGATAATGCATTATGAAATTGAACATGTTTTGTCCATAATGATGTATTTCTGAAGCTGCTTGCAATGTTTAAAAATGTAATATTTCTCCTTTGTATATTTTATTGTTGTAGTAGTAACTGTATAAGAGCTTGAATAATATAGTCTTGAGTTTTGTCTTTTCTTTATGTAAAGTAGAAAAATGGTTGGTTTTTAGAATGGAGACATAGTAATTATTTTATAAAGTTGTGTATTTTTTAATGAAAATGTTACAGCTCAAATGTATGTAACTTAATTTTATAAAAGAGAAAGAATTTGTTTATTGTTGAATAATTGAGCAATACTTTTCTTGTGTCACTTTCCTGATAAGCTAACTGACAATATGTGTATATATAAGAATTCATATTTTGTATATAAATATTTTTTTTTTATATGTCCTTTGAGTAGTCTTGTGTATATTTAATCTGTTATAACAATCAGTACATCATAAAGTAATGTAATTAAGTGTAATGTAATATTGTAAGGAAATATTACAACATGATTAATGAATCATTCTATAAAAATGTGTTTTTACTTATGCAAATTGTACCTGCATCTTATGAATGTACAAAATACTTTAAAAAGGTATTATGATTGAAATAAAACCAATTTATTAGCTCTATTACTAGTATAATATGATTTGCAGGGAATGTTTGATAAACCAAACACTGCAGGTTTTATTCACGTTTCTCATTATCTGTTATCTGTGCATAATGAAAAACGTTTCCAAAAATTGGTTATATGGCCAATTCTAAATAAGACAGATGAGAAAAGATACCGTGCAGAGATAAAAGAATACTTAGAAACTTTGGCAAATAAAAATTCAGATATCAATTTCCCACCAATACTTATGTCTCATCTGCTACAAGCAGGAGGAAAAAAAGTTTTAATTCTTATGTGGAAAATATCAGAAATTAGCCTAAGAGCTTATATTACTAGAGCATGTAAATTAAATTTTTTTTCTTAAAACGAATTATGTAATGTTCATGTAATGATCATGTAATGTTTGGTAATACATTAGTAATTAATTTTTTGTAGGTCAAACGAAATTATTACAGTTTCCTAATATTGGTGACACTAAGAACATAACTGAAACATATCTTACATTGAAAAATATTGAAAAAAATCATATCATTTCTATATTTTATGAAAATACAAAAATAAGTTTAAAATCCTTTAAAGAGTACATATGGTAAAATATATTTATATTTTATATTTCAAAAACATTTATTTAATGCACATTTGTGTGTTAAATAAAAACTTAATTTTTTTTAGGTATATATCTGTTGATTTACTAAAAGTACAGACTGCTATCTTTGAAACAAGAAACAATTTAGAGAAGTTAGTGGCTACGTTTCCAGTTAATTCATTAATTGCAAAACGATTAATAGACACAGATGATACTGAAATTATAAATTGTTTGTATTTGATATAATAACATTTTGTACTGATAACAATTCAATTTTAAAACTAAATTATATATCTGAATTTATAAATATTTGCAGCATGGAAGGAAAGTATTGAGCAAAATATTAAGTTTTTAAGCCAAAAAAACTCAAAACTAAATAAATTAAAAACTCTTAGTAGCACGTTACATAATTTAATTCTAGTTTTATGTGTAAATCATAAAATTCTTGATGGGAGAAATCTTCCAAAAATAAATAGTAGAACATGGTCATTCTATTTAACTGGTAATATTCAGGTAAAATGTAAAAATTACATTCAGGTAAAATATAAAAATTAAGATATATCATATTACGATAAAAAATCATGTAAATAATTTGTAATTTAATTTAAAGCTTGTTAATGATGGATTATATATGAATGGATGTTTAGTGTTTTCTATTCTGTTAATGAAATTCAATCAAATACTGAAACAAATGAAATACTATTTGAAAATTCACAAGCTACCAGATTTCTCCAATTGCGATCAAAAAATAATTCAATATTGTAAGAGAATTAAATCTATAAAAGAAATATCTGAAGAACTTATGGAACAAATTTCTGATAATTTAAACAATGTACAATGTAGCTTACAAAAGAAAACTGTAGATTACACATTAGATGAAGATCTGTTAAACTTTACAGGTCTAGAAACAATTCTAAATTCACCAAAACTTAATTTATCTGCTACATATATACACGAAGAAAAGATATCAGAAATGATATTGGTCTTTTCAGAAGAAGGTTATACTATTTTCCACTGGATCAGTAAGAAACCTTTTAACTTTATTTATTTTTATTTCTAAATTATTTTTAGGGAGATATAAACACTTGTTTAAAAGGTACAAACGTAACAATTCATTTAGAAATTCAACAAGATATCAATTTAATGATAGCATAGAGGACATCACATCGAGCTGGATATCTTCCCAAAAACAATTAATATACAAAAAGTGTTCACCTAATAAAATCAAAGTTTCACCAACATATTCCAGATTATTCTCCATTAATAATACAAAGATATATTCTCCATATAAAGGTTTGTAACAATGTCCTCAAAAAAAAGCTGTTAGTAACTAAGCACAAAAGCTTACTATTTTTTAAGGTAATACAACATCTAGTCCGAATAGAAGAAATATCACACCAAAGAAATCTAATATTCAATCTCCAGACGCACGAACGGTAAATATAGATGCTGCAATTAAAAATATTTTTGATTTTTTTTGTCAGATTACATATCTTGTAATTTCCTTTGTTCAAATCTTAGTTGAAGGTCCCACATTAGAAGGATGTCATGCAATTTGATAAAAATTAAACTCCAACGTAATTGAAAACAATGTATTTGTTGCATAATATATGTACACTGTTAAATTAAATTAATAAAAATTCTATTTTCGTAACAGTTTGCTTTCCTTACATGTTTCTTGGTTAATAACAATTCCAACACTGCCTAGAATACCTAAGATAAGAATACAATTTCTGTCTATTACAAGGTATATATTAATCTCTATAGATTTCCTTTTTTAGATAGATTCGTGTAACCCTGTATGCATATGTAAAAAGATAACCAAGTGGTGTACGCGACATGCCAAGTGGCAAAAGAAAAACGTGATTGGTTAAATTCTATTCATTCATCTAAATTTTTTTATCGGTGTATATCGTGTAGTGTAGCTACCTCACTTTAAATGCAATTGTTTTTTGTTTTTTATACAGCACTTATCGTATTTTTTATCAATTTTTCACCTCGAATGCCATTCATAAAAATATTTTAGGTTAGGTTAGGATTCGTTCGTACGTAATTTTGTTTATACAAACTTATTTTATAAAAGACTGTGACTGTTTAAGGATATCGTTGTCGTTTTTTCTTTTTATTAATACAATGTTAACCTGCAAAGCTCACGGTTGTCTTTCAAATGAAAGCACGAAAATCGACGGAAAAGATATTTCACTCTTTTGTTTTCCTAAAGAAGCAGAGTGAGTTATAATATGTTTATAATTTGGGTGTGACCCAGTAATTTGTATTAATATTTATGTCCATTATTTAATGCTTTTAGCCGAAGGAACGAATGGATCAAAAATTGCCAAATAAGTGAAAATATTGAAAATGATAAGCCATTTTACCTCTGCGAATTGCACTTTGATAAATCATGTTTTACTGATTCAAAGGAGCTAATTCCTAATGCTGCCCCAACTATTTTTAACAAAGTGGAAGGTGCAAAAATAGTGCAATTTTTTAATTCAAATTCAATAGATTTCAATAGATTTCAAATACTAAATAATAAAAATATTTTTCATTAATAGAAGAAAACCAAAGAAAACGTAAAGCTGAAGATGTGCTTCAAACTGAATCATTGGCAACACCAGTGAAGCAGAAAAGATTGGATAGCGATTCTCATAGTCTGGTGGTTTCATTGCAAAGTCCTTGTACTCAATTAGTAGAAAATGTAAATAATTTTATTATCTTCTGAAATTTCATTTATTTTTGTTAAGCGTATATTAAAGAAACATGATATTTCAGGTTGATAAAATTTATGGAGAAGATAAAATGGATATATCTGATCATGAAACATCATTGAACGAATCTGCTAATAATATAAAACATGAATCTCAAAAAGTGATAACAGGAAAGAAGTTATATCGTTTAACGATACAAGTAGACAAAATATATGGGAAGCCATGCCCAAGGTCAAAGAAACTCCAGTTGCTAACCCAACTAATAGAAAGAAATCAACAATTCTTAGATAATACGAATAATACAGGTCAAAGCAACCAGTCTTTAGAAAAAATTAATAGAAAAGCAATTTGTGCAAAAGGTGGATGTAAGTTAAAGAAGTCGATTTATGATTCAAAACCAGCATTTCAGTGCGAATACTGCGATAAATATTACATAATGAAGAAAAGTGATAATCAAGATGAGAAAAATATTTGTACTATATGTCACAAGAATTTTTCATCTTCGCAATCTCTCTGTCTTCATACTAAAACTCATTTCATATGTGATATGTGCCAAACTGAATGTAGTTCGCAAATGACTTATGATAAACACATAAGATTACACGTCAGTACCGATCCATTGCATCCGTATAAGTGTCATCAGTGTACAGAAACGTTTGAGCTTAAAGAAGATGTAAGACAGCACTATCTAATCGTCCATCCTACTATAAAATTGCAAAATACGGTTCTCCAAGTAACTGCGCCATCTCTGACGCAACAAGTCTCACCCCGACAAGATTATCGGTGTGTTAGTTGTAACATTACATTTAGAAATGAACAAGCCTACAGGTAGTATCTCTGATCATAAAAGTATATCAGTAAAATACTATATTTTTTTATAAATTCTAATGCGAGAATATTTTAATAGAAATCATACGAATTCTCACAAAAAGAAAGAAGGACTGAGATGCAGCATTGGTGAGAGTACCAACAATATATTTCCGATGCCTAGTTCGTTAACTGGTAGCCAAATAGGTATTCTTCGAGCTGTAAAGTTCAGTTGTAGAGTATGTTCAATGGAGTTCGACAACGTTGGCGAAGTTGACATACATACTAGAACTCATTTGGAGGCAGATGAGGAGAGACGTAAATGCAATATCTGTAAAAGACGCTTTAAAACGAGCAAACACCTCGACGAACACTTAAAGTACCACCCGCCCCGTGAACACTCTTGTCCCGTATGTTCCAAACCTTTTATTAACAGAACTAACTTAGAAATACATTTAAGAACTCACAATTATAGATTACAATTGAAGTAATCTTCAATCTAATGTAGTTTAATTTTGTTTTCTGGCTGTGTTAGAAATCGAGTATTTGTCACATTCACGTATTTTTGCCATATTTATGGAAATATTATATTGGTTTAGATTTCTTGGAAATTTTCGTACAACTGTTTTTATCTAATTGGTATTCACAGTCAATAACGTGGCAGAGTAAAAACATTATGTATGTTTACGAAGGACTAGTAAATGCTTAAGTAGTAACTTCCGTTTCTTTTTTTTCGAATAATCAATTCGATTTTATTTCAGTGGCCGTAACGAATAAACATAGTTAGAACACGGTGACAACTTTTGTTTACAAAAAAAAAAGAAAAAAAAAAATCTTTCGTCTGTAAAGCAGACGAAGCAAGACTACGGATCTCGACAAGTGTAGAAGACGAACGTTATTATCGATGACAGTGAACTCCTCTTGGAATGATCGGAAAGATTGACCGAAAAATGAAAATAATAGCAAGCGGTTTTCTTTGAAGCGGCTCCTTGCGCTCGAGGCTGATGGAACGCGTGATAGAATGATCCTGATCTTTCCAGAAGGTACGTTCAACAGTCATTGGCAATGACGGTGGAACGGCGGAGGAGGAAAAGGGAGAAGGAAAACGAGGGCAAACGAGCCGATCTTGAAAGGGAGCCGACTATCCATAACGGAACAATCGCTTCGATGTTCACGGTTATGCTGTCAACGGGAACCACTTCAAACGTAGCCGGCCTCAATGTGTTTATTTGGCTAACGTCAAATTTACTCGTGGAAAAAGGAGAGCTGCTTGTACCCGGGCTAACACCTTGCTACCTCTCTTCAAACAGCCGCCGCTGTTTTCTTCGCGTCCCGAGCAAAATCGGATCGTTTTGTCGCGCACGATCACCGGCACTTGGGCGTGGCTCGTGTTCCCCTATTGTCAACCTTTGACTTTTCTCCTGTCGTGTACTCGCATATACTGTTCGCTAGTTCCTGGTAATGCAGCTCGCGTCTCTCTTCGTCGAGGAAGTTGTGAATTGTAATTCGCGACAAGAGAGAGATCGTTCGAACGTAGCGAGAATTACGAGTTTTTGTTCGTTGTATCTCGTAGACACTAGTGGCAATTCTTAAAAATGAAGAAATGTCATCTTGTTACTAATTATTATTACTGTTATCTTGCATATCAAATGAGTTGTGAGCAAATCACGTGGATTTTTAAATAAATCAATTGTACGCGAATTAACAATGGAAAAGCGAGCACGAATATATTTTAATTCGTATCAAGGGTAGAGATATATGTTCAAGTATTTAGTAACGCTCTGTCATTGGCATAATACGGGACGACAACCGGCCAGATATCATCGAGATAAAGGAAAGCACTCTATAAATTCGCTATGGTTTTCCACGGTAGCTAAATGGTAAACCGTGCCTGTGTGCACGTCTAGCCAATAGTTCCGTGAAAATTGAGGATGCCGAGCGTTCTCGCGTGACAAATCGCGTGATTTCCCGTGACCGACTAGGATCTTATACGTAGAAAAGAAGGCACGAAATACATTTTAATCTGTTCCTAGCCCAAAATACGTCGAGATATCAAAATACGTTGTATATAGTATTTCGTTGATAAGCATTAGAATCTTCTTTCGCAAAAGAACCGCGAATCTTATTTAACTAATTAATGTCGGAAGGAAAATTTTGTCTCTCGTCTATCACTTTCATTTTAACGGCATTTGAAAATAAGGACTCTCCCAAATATTGCTAACGAATGTACTGAATGAATCAACCTTGGCGAGTTAAAATAGACGCGAAACTCAATCGAGGGGCGTTGCTAAATGTGTGAAAATTTGGAATTCACGGAAGATTATCAAATTCAGAGATTGAAGTCGAGCGATTCTAATTTTACAGAAAATGAAAATAATATCTCTGGCATTAATTTCAGCTTGATCTCGTTCGTAAATTTTCCGCTTCCTCCGCCGCGAAATTCCAAATTATCGGCATGACGATCGATTCGCCGCGTGTTTTCGTGGATTTCCACGCGGTTCTATTTCCCCAAACGTTGTTGAAAGCGATGTCCCGCTGTTAAATTTACACGCCACGTTTCGTTGAGCGAATATTCTTGCTCGGCCATCAAACATGCTAATTCACACTAGCGTCGTGGTGAACGGTATTCACCGTCGGGGGTGCTGTTCCCCGATTATTCAATGGACGTCGTCTATACGGCATCAAAGTGCCGACGTGAAGGCAACGCAGCTGTTCCTCTTCGTTTCTTTTTTTTTTTTTTCTTTTTTTCATTTTTAACAATCACGATGTTTTTTTTCTTTCGCGATCAATAATTAATTCATGTGTTCTTGTAGAAGACATCGCAAGTGCCGAGCACCAAATTTTTCAAGAGGAAGAAAGAAATTATTATTTAATTAAATTTGCAGGTGCTACTTCTGTTTATTCCCAGAAAGTGAAAATATGTCATTTTTATTTTTACTTTAAACATATCATTTTTATTTTTATTTTAAATGTATTATTTTAAGTAGAATGTACACATGTGTCGGAATATAATAATGTATGTATTAGAACATGGTAATTTGGTGATACAATGTTTTTTGTGACTGTATGTATTAGAACATGGTAATTTGGTGAGACTTACAATATTTTCTGTGACTATGTATTAGAACATGGTATTTTGGTGATACTCACAATGTTTTCCCCATTGTCTTTTTTCCAAATTTTGTTATTCGAACAAATGTATTATGAATTCTGAATCACGAGATAAATCTCTTGTACAAAATAAAAGGATAAAATAAAATAGATGGACTTATACACTTTAGGATTTTAAAATTACTATTTCTTTTTTTTTTTTTTCATATATAGTATAATTCTCATAATAATTGAATCGAACTCGTTTTCAATTATTAGAACGATGGATGTAAAATTTTTCAATTTCTAGTTGATTTAATACAATTTCCCAACTAATAAACCTCATGTTATAAGAATTATCAATTCGGAAACTTAATTCAATTTATGCTTTAAAAAATTTTCCAAATATCAAATATATGTTTCTCAGGATGCTTCCTATAATATAAATATTATATCTATATAATTCTATTATTTATATCACAAACTCATATAAGAAAAATGCTGCAACAATTGATATTTTTACCATAGATATTATTTTATTATAGATCTCAATACACACACCGATATTATAGCAAATTTCTTCCCCTTTAATGTGATCGATAATTAATAAAGTCAACTTTCGAAGAAATGTTATTTCATATGCGCCAACCTACAACATTTAATATTAAATTACAGAAAACTAGCAAGTTCGAAATGAGGAGACTACGAGACAACGATAGAAACAAGACTCCAGAAGAATTTACAAGACAGAAATCATATTTATTGCAATATTTTGTGAGTGGAGGAGGCTTACTGTGAAACCGCAGAACGTGCGTACGCGCACGTTTTTAAGATGAAAAATCGTCAAAGACGTCGCACCACGGTTGCAATATGGATGGAGGAGAAGAAAAGTCGTGGAAGAGGGCAAGAATGAAAAGAGGAGACAGGGATGACGGAGTTGCGGGCACGGGCCATCTGGCAGAACGATCTTTTATTATAGGATTCATCTATCCTCTCTCTTCAATGAGGGAGTCACTCGCGTGGAAGTTGCTAGCCCTTTTGATTAATGGCTGACGAGATAAATCGCGACCACGATCAAAGAGGATCGACGGTGAGGCTTCTGGGGACTTGGCGGATATCCGTTGTTTGACTCTGTTACGTGGGAGAAGTCGGCGTGTTGAATAATTACAAATTGAATGATTGGTATTGACAACAACGACAATGTGTTACAGCCGTTTTAGGTTGAGAAAGTCGCGGTTACAGATTGGAGATTATTTGAGATTGGAGAGATGGCAAAATTGTAATATTTAAAGTTGGGAGACTTGCAACACTTAACATTGCAAGGCTTGTGATTGCTATACTCAGAATTTAATTGCTTGTAAGTGTTTCAGATTGAAAGGTTTATAATTGTAACGTTTAAAATTGTAACATTTGAGATTGGGATCTTCACGATTAGGAAGCTTGAAGAATTGTAATAAGATTGGGTGACTTGCAATTGTAACGCTTAACATTGCAAGGCTTGTGATTGCAATACTTGGAACTTAAAACTTGTAATTGCAGTGCTTGAAATTAGAAGATTTGCACTTGCTGAAAATTGCAGTATTTGAGATTAGGAAGCTTGTGATTGCAATACTTGGAATTTAAAACTTGTAATTGCAGTGCTTGAAATTAGAAGATTTGCACTTGCTGAAAATTGCAGTATTTGAGATTAGGAAGCTTGCAAAATTGAAGAGCTTACAATATTTAAAATTGGGAGACTTCCAATTGTAACACTTACCATTGCAAGGCTTATGATTACAATACTTGGAATTTAAAACTTGTAATTGCTTATAACTGCTTGAAATTAGAACATTTGCTGTTACAGCGCTTACAAATTTGAGATTCGGTCACTTACAAAGATTAGAAAGTTTGCAGAACTTTGGCAGACTTGTAATTGTGACACTAAACACTGCAGCATTGCGAAGCGAATTTAAAATACGAGCAAGAATAGAGCATCGATAGAGATTTTTGTACGTGAAATAAGAAAGGAACTGAGAAAGGATCAAGATTAACAAAAATAAGAGAAATCCGGCAGAGAGATCGTGATTTGGCGAGATTCACACGGCAAAGCGTCACGACGTGTGCAATCCTCGGCTCGCTACACGCTTGGTTGCCCTTCACCGAGGGGTGAAGCCCCGTGGCAAGCCCCATAATAGCCCTCGAACCGGTCCCACCCTCCTTAGTGGAACAGAAAAGCTTCGAAAGTGTGCACAACCGCAAAGTCGCCGCCCCTTGCATGGCGGCCCAAAATTTGATTATGTCCCTTCCACGTGAATAAATTCAACGGGATTCACCGTTTGGTAGCCGTCAATGATTTATACCGCCTCTGTCCTTCCTATTCTCTCTCCTTCTTTTGTTCTATGTTCCCTTGCCGGGGCGGCAATTTCTCCCGATGAAAGAGCAAGTACGCGCAACTATCTTGGGACAACGCACTTTTGAATCTTATTGCGATAAATATTTGAGCTCTAATCGCGTTACTGATGGGTCATTTGGGACAGGTAGACTGTTTATTGTATATTTAAGCGTAGAAATTCCGAACGTTGTAACGAAGGTATGTCTCTCAGTAGAATTTGCTCCAGTGATTTAGTAGTCAGCCTAGCTTATTACGACACAGCGAAGTCCAAGCTTTTCTGTGCAGAAAAGTCGATGCGTAACCTTTGATTGAAGTCTTTTCTCGGGACAGGATAAAGATAAAAACTTTTCTGAATAGAAACAAAAAAATCGTGATATTAAGGACTGAAAAAAAGAGACCAAGTGAATTTTTAAAGAAAATGTCGCCAATTTTTCATCGTTATACATATTCTTCACTGTATATGTTTCATTTCATTGTAGCTTTTATAATATTATATATTTTTACATTTATATTATTACATATTCATTGATCTGAAGGTACAAATCTAGAACAAAATAGCACAGATGATCGATGGTCATCGTGGCTGGTCAAAAATTTACTCTCACATTGTTCGACGACGTTCGAATGGATAATCGGTCAATTTTAATCGTTCACGCGCCGTTCACGTCCACCACTCGACCTCAGAAACATGTTTTTTTTCTCCTTTTTTTTTTTTTAGGGGAAAAATTGCAGTTTCGAAAAACTGGGAAAAAATTCCATGCAGATCGATCAGTCACGTGTTTGTGACAGCGGTACAAGTAGATCTGACGAGGCGGTCGTCGCATGATGCAAGTTTTTTTTTCTTTTTACGTTTATCGAGTGATCGACTTTTTCAAACTTATTATTCAATCTAATCGCAAAATCGAATGAAAAAAAATGTATATATACGTTCATTAGGTCAGGTCAGAAAGACGAAATTTCTATTGACTCGAAGCCGAATAATTTCAAAATATAATAAAATAAAAAATGCAAAATAAATGTCTTTTGCTTTTAGTTTTACTATGTATAATGTATAAAATGTGAAAATTAATAGTGGACGGTATAAATATATTGTTTTTAACTGAAAATTTTAGCAAAAATATTCCATAGACCATTAAAAGCCACGAAAAAAATTGTCGTTACAAGAGCTCTTTGTTATGAAGAAAGACGTTACGTACGTGTTTGTAAGAATAATAAAAGTAAGAATTTGCGAGCAAATATGTGTCATGATCGACCGACTCGTGTTGACAAAATTTTTTTTTAGATCTAACTGATCTAACTAGTCAAATCTTCTTAACGAATTTATAAGGATACTGAAAATATAAATAAATATACGTTAGATCGCGGATTTTTACATACAATTTATACGAATTTTTGCAAACTTCAAAACTTGAAAAATGCATAAGATATAAGGTATAAGAAATATAATATAATAAAGTATAATATCTAGTTACAGAGGAATGTCTAGTTATAATATTAGAATTTTAACATTAAAGTCCATTTCCGAGGACTTTAAGGATCAAATAATTTATTATACAATTAAACACAACATAGTACTCTTTTGCAAGTCAAACAATCCCTATGAATGCAATAATAATTTTCTCAGATTCTTCGCATTGTAAAAATGTTGATGTCTCTCGATGGAAATATATTTACAACAAAATACAATTGCCGCGAGATAAGACAGCATCGTTGGAAGAAAAGGGCAAGTTAATCGATCAGAATCAGATCAGAACGGAAGTCGAGGACAAATTTTTCGACAAAATGATTTTGGCGGCCTTCTCGCTCGACTAGAAGTCGTTGTTATGACATTCAGGTTGGAAAATAAGACGGATCGAGGGATTCTTAGGAAATTCGATCCATCAAAATCGCGACAGAACACTCGCGTTTTCTTATGTTAGCGAAAAAGGCCTGGAATATAGAGCATTGGGAGTTTTCCTTTTTTCGAACGCGTTTCTTTGGAATTTGCTTTTGCGCAAAAAAAAAAGAAAAAAGAAAAAAAGAATTTCGAAGCGAAACTAAATCGTACTGTTGTTCAAATTATATCAGATTGCCAAAGCAGCCTCGTTTTCGCTTTTCGTTTTTTATTATTCAGTTTGAACCTCATCGTGACAGGTAAAAATTTTATTAGTTGAAACAACAAATCAATCGTAATTTCATTGTAATTCCATCTAATTATTGTTTCTACGAATTTTGAATTTTATTTTTTCATCCGATCATCAGCCAGAAATATTATTCATGGGATATTGTTTAACGGTAAATAATTACAATTATTAAGAGGAGATTTCTTCTTCTCTGTGAATATAGAGGCGAATTCTGAGAAAAGTATAATAAAATTGTGTCAATTTGAAACTACACAAACGATAGTTGGAAAGAGTTATCTGAAATAGGATATTAAAGTTAAAAGACGCGAAAAAAGTTTGACTCTGGTGTCAGTTAAATATTTACCTATTCGTATGCGTGATTTGTTTTCAAGTACGCTAGTCACAGTAACGTGTAATAATATATATATATATATATATATATATATTCCACTCTACAATCTATCATTTTTGTAAATTATTAATAGAAATATTTAATTGTCTTCCATGAAATAATAATATAATAATACTTAATAATATTTAATTCTCTTCCACGAAATAATAATAATAATAATAATAATATAATAATACAAATTTAATAAGGCCTTCTATTTATTTGATCAAATAAAATTTTTAATTTATTCGCTCTGTTATTTCATCTCAGACGATGTCAATTGCGTATTTGAAAAGTAACTAATTTGTTTAAAATGAAAGTGTCTCTTATTTGACTTTAGGAACATTCCGACGCATAGCTATATCTACTTATATGTACAAAAAATTACTATCTTTTATTTTACATTATTTTGATTATTTGATTATGTATGTAGTAATTAACAAAATATATTTTAGTATTATAATATTTCGTAAATTATTATATGTATAATCAAACATGAGTTTCAAATGATAATACAAAAGAAGAAATACAACAATTTTTTTTGGTATAAATCCGAATGAAGATTCTATGTCACGATAGAAAGAAGACTATTATAATATACTATTATAATATTAGAATACGACAATTATAATATATATTTATATATAATAATAATTGTAAATATTGTAATATAATAATTTATAGAATAATTTACTTTTTAATATTACTATTTATAATAAATAATTTATTTTTCAAATAAGATATTGAAACTCTTCTGCACTCATTTTTATTTCGAAACAGATCTACTTTATTCGAGGCAATCTTTCGCCTGTTCTATCTCAGTGTCGAACTCCATAAACTGGTATTAATTAACCTTAGCTCAGGCTGTCACTTTGACTGAACGCAAGGTAATATAAAAATAACATAACACGGTAACTGTAAAATATTTATATCTTTATTGTTATTGCTCAGGTATCGACTATCGTTCCGGGTAAACAATTTATCGTGCAAATTAATTTTGAAGTAAATATAACGGAAATTTCATAGCTCAACACTATTCGTAGATAAATAATCGCAATGCGAAAATAACGTAGCTCAGTATAACATAATTTTTTACCATTATAATTGATAACTGTTAAACGATAGTACCTAAAAATCAATCAATTTCAAAGTAAATGTAATGAAAACTTCATGAATTCACACGATCGTTCGTACGTCGATAACCGCTACATCAAAAAAAATTCATCATTCGAACTTCCAAAACAACATCATGCTCGTTTCTTTCGTCAGTTTCTCGTGTATGTAAAAATCTCGCAAGCACAGCAATCGATATGTTAACGTACAATCGTGTAAACGTGGTGTAAGCGGAACGATTGGCGGCGAAACGGGCGCGGAAAGTTATCGACGAGCCCCGCAAAAGGGGAGTTCTCGGTATCAGTCACCGAGGGGGGCCAGTTTTGTACGAGTGTCGTTTCGAACAGAAGGGTATCGAAAATTCGACAGGAGCAACAGAGACGGACGAACAGAGTCGGAGGGAAAATTGGCGGCGGGGAGGGTTCGTTGGTCGTTCTAGCGAAGGGAAGCTTAACCTCGAGTGTTACAATAAATCAACGGCGCGCATTCGCGGAGCTCCACCCTCGTACCTTCGGCAGAATGACATCTCACAGAGGACACGGCCGTCACGGCATCGGATCCGAGTGTCCTGTTTCATTGTGTTTTAAAGTGCCTCGTCGCCGGTTCGATCCGATCGGACGTGCAAACAGTTTACCGTTTCGCGTTCGTCGCGCGTACGCGCGATTCAGGGTTCGACGTCGAAGAATAATTTTAGAGGGAGGGAGATCGCGCGAGACGTTGGGAACTTTTAATCTGAAACATTGCGAATCCTCTTGCTCGGAACTTCGAGGTTTCGAAATTCTCAAATTCTTAATTCTTGAATTTTCAGTCACTTCGGTCATTCGANACGTCCAAACTTTCGAATTCTCTTCTTTATTCTCCACTGGACGTCGAGTAATTAGCGATCTTCTGTTTCGAGTGAAATTCAGATTCGACGTTGAATGCCAAAAGGAACGACTTGGGTGGATTTTACGCGTATTTTGTTTCTTTGTCAACAATAGATTGGATTTGTATAGTTTTTCGCCCTCACACTGTGAATGTATTAACACGACGATTGTAAGTGGAAAATTAATCGCGAATATAGAAATATGAAAGTGTAAAAATATAAAAATATAAAAATGTAAAAATATAAAAGTATAAAAGTATAAAAGTATAAAAATATAAAAATATTATTTTTATGTATAATATAACTTAATATATAAAAATATCGTGTAATTTAAAATAAAATGTCATATAATTTAAAATAGAATATAACTTAATGTATAAAAATCGCGATCTGAAAATCGGGAGGCTCGCGCTAGCTAGAGGGCACGCAGGGAGGACCAGTGAGAGGTTTCAACCCCTGTCAGTTCCCCGCGCTCGCGCAATTTCTCTGTCTTTCTTTTTCTTCTTTCACTCCTCCCTAGTCCGAAGAATGAATCGGTGGTCCCCGCCGCTGCGACAAAAGGGGCAAGAGGCTCGCGATTACGCCTACCGGGCTCGAACGAAGGGGCTGCTTGTCATAGCCCTCGACCGGCCCCTTCGAAAACCTACTTCTGACCTTCCCTTCTTCCCTCGTTCTGCCGGCCAGAAACTGACGAGCCACGGTTCCACAGATGAAACGATCCAATCGGAGATCGAGGGTGGGCGCACACCGTTCCTATATAACCATGGGGTGAACTTTGTCGGATTGAGCAGTCTCCTCTTAGACTCAGTCGTGTCTCCAGTAACTTGAATCCGCGTGCGCGCACACACGCGCCGTTTTGTCTCCCGGAGTCCACGTGGGAAGCTCCAAAAAATTTCAACGAGTCTCACGTCGACAGAATTCGTCAGGACAGGACGAACTTCCTCCCACACGATTGGAACAATGTACAACAAAGGCGACGTGAGGCTGTTTCGTCCGTGGAGCGTGTCTGAGCCTGTGAGCGAACCAGAGGATTTTGACGCGGAACATGATGTAGCAAAAAGATTTGAAAGATCTTTCGTCAATCAGGGAAACACGAATTTTCGTAACTCGAACTCTGATTCCAATGACGAAATTATCAGTATCAATAACACTGACAGATCAGCCTCTTCTGTGACTACACACAATGGTCATCGGCAACACAAGCGAGCTAGTAGACAGTCTTCCGTTGAAGCTGGAATAGAAAGATCGAGAGCCACCAAGGACCAAGAGCCTACCTCAGCGAGGAACAGGGATTCGGAGTTGTTTCCTCGTTTAGGAGGCTCGTATCGCTCAATACCTCCGTCCACTTTGAGTATTCCTCTTATCACCGGTTTCGTCGTTGACAACGATGGCTCCGTTGTCCACTCGACGTATCAACAGGACTGTCTTTTGGGACTGAACGTTCCGCAATGTGTCTTTCACTCGTCGATGATGGATCGCGTGTTGAATCGTGTGGCTAGCACGCCCGGTCAGAGTTCAGTAACGTCGATGCCGCACAGTTTGTACACACCGATGGTAATGGAGCAAGCGGTGGAAATGCTGCACCGACAAGACGCGGTCGCGAAGCAATTGAAAAAACAACGGCCGAAGAAGTTCCGGTGCGAGCACTGCGACGTCGCGTTCAGCAATAACGGGCAGCTGAAGGGACACGTCAGAATACACACCGGTGAGTTTCACCTTCTGATACGACTCTTGTCTTCGACAGTGTGTGTGTGTGTGTGTGTGTGTGTGTGTAAACAATCGATCTACGAGCTGACTCGAAACGGGCCGGTATCCGGAATTTTTGAATCTTTCCAAACGGTTCGATTCCGCCGGCCGGAATTTTTGAACTCTCGACCTTTCGACGTTACGAAGGCATTTGGAGTCTCGTTTCTCGACCGTTCTAAATTATCGAGATGTCGATTTACTTGCAACATACCGAGACTTCGAGCGTTTTGCGTCCTCGAACATTGAGTAATTTAATTTACATAAATATTGGATGTCGATTTACTTGCAACATACCGAGACTTCGAGCGTTTTGCGTCCTCGAACATTGAGTAATTTAATTTACATAAATAAATAATTCCAAGGTGGAATTTCGAACACTTTAATTAATTAATTTAACTTATATAAATATTAAATAATTTAATTTGTATAATATTAATTATTAATTATATAATTTACATTATATAGTATTAAATAATTTAATTTGTATAATATTATATAATTTACATTATATAATAACTTACATTATATTCAGCATTTATATAAATTTAATTTATATAAATGCTGAATAATTTAAAGAAAGAATTATTGCAAGAGTACGAATTATTCAGTACAATATTTATTAATATTTATTAAAGTGATATAAATCATTATTAACATTATTATTAATGATATAAATCGCTATTAATATTACTAATATTATACTATTATTATTAATATATATAAATCACTTCATTGATATTCACTAATTCAGTTCAATAAATATTGTATAATTTAAAGAATTACTCTTCTATATTAACGATGCTCGCTAAATTTAATTTAATAAATAACATTTAATTTAATATAACACTGTATAATTTGGAGAATTATTTCACAAGGAAATTATTCTTCAATGAAACGAATCCTTGCGAAACGTATGATAAATAAAAAATTCTCCATTTCGTCACCTTCGAAGGTAAATTATTTTCAAAGGCCAGCACTTAATAATCTTTCGATCTTGAATATTCGTGAATAGAAAATGTCTAAGGCGGAATATTTTTTTCTGTTTACAGGAGAAAGACCGTTCAAGTGTGACTTTGAAGGTTGCGGCAAGACGTTCACGAGGAACGAGGAATTAACCAGGCACAAAAGGATTCATACAGGGATACGCCCGCACGCGTGTTTCGTTTGTGGGAAACGATTCGGTAGGAAGGATCATTTGAAGAAACACATGAGGACGCACGAAAACCGAGATCCTTACAGACTGTCGGCGACCACGCTGGGAATATTCGGTCAACATCCATTTTCACCTTACAACTTTCAAATGTGACACATATGTACATGAAATTTCTAACGACGAAATCGCGATCGATTTTCTATTTTATTTTGAATACATAGCGACTGAGATTATTATTATTTTTTTTCTCTTTTTTAATGAATATTGATCTGAAACTAAAGATTCGTACGCTATACAGAGACTATGTATATAATGATTATTATATATTTATTGCTCTGATTATCAAAATGTCAGAACTCGATGATCATGGCAGTAAATATGTATTGACGTAAAGTAACGTTTGTTATACTAGTTGTTACATTAGATGACATATTAGATAATATATTAGATATAGTTAGATGTTATATTAACGTGAAGTAACGATTGTTGCCTTGATAGAGTGATCCTTCGTTGTTTTTGAAGGGTCGTAAGTGTTAGCAAAGGTTTTCCAGAAAATTTTTCTACCGTATTTTTGATACTATGGCTTTTTATATGAGAATATAACAAATAATAACAATGACGTATTGAATCTAGTCGAATTTAAATGCAATACAAAATTTTCCACAAAAGAAACTCGAATTATTTGTACTATATATTTAAATGAATAAATTGTTATTCCTACTGTTGACAATTCTTGATTTTGTTGTTGTTTCTATCAGATCTTTACCTCACCTTTCCTTCGATCAGTTTGATTTGTAATAATTTAATGAATATTCAAGTGACAGCGAAGAGATTTTCAATTGATTTTAATACTTCAATTTTAAGAAAGATCCACACCTAAAACTTGGAT